>NC_057712.1:16534061-16570047 GCF_004010195.1 Chiloscyllium plagiosum | reverse complement strand
TATCCCAACCCAATCTAGTCTCACCTGCCAGCACCCGGCCCATATCCCTCCAAACCCTTCCTATTCATTTACCCACCCAAATGCCTCTTAAATATTGCAATTGTACCAGCCTCCACCACTTTCTCTGGCAGCTCATTCCATACACGTACCACCCTCTGTGTGAAAACATTGCCCCGTAGATCTCTTTTATATCTTTCCCCTCTCACCCTAAACCTATGCCCTCTAGTTCTGGACTCTCCGACCCCAGGGAAAAGTCTTTGCCCATTTACCCTATCCATGCCCCTCATAATTTTGTAAACCTCCTATAAGGTCACCTCTCAGCCTCCTCCGCTCCAGGGAAAACAGCCCCGGCCTGTTCAGCCTCTCCCTATAGCTCAAATCGTCCAACCCTGGCAACATCCTTGTAAATCTTTTCTGAACCCTTTCAAGTTTCACAACATCTTTCCAATAGGAAGTAGACCAGAATTGCACGAAATATTCCAACAGTGGCTTAACCAGTGTAAAGGAGGATATTGCCAGGCCACGTAATTAGATGTATTTTAGTCAACCTGCTCAGAGATGTTATTACACACTTTGAAGATGATGGGACTTGGACGAGGGCTTCCTGGCTCAGATATAGGGACACTGCCACTGTGACGTGAGCCTTTCAGGCCACGTGGTTACAAATTGTGATTAATTACAATTCAGCTGCTGCTGATGGCCCACACTTGTGGATACTGAGTTTTGAGTTGTTAGATCTGTTCCTGGTATGCCCCCTTTAATATGGTGATGGTACCAGACAACATATTGGAGGTTATCTTCAACAGAATAGCTGTGTGCTTATCGCTTCAATTGATACTGTCTATAGTGATTATAATGTAGTCAGGCAGATGGGTCCATAGAATACAAGTTCCCTGATTGGGGTTGTTAATCGGAGCTAATCAAGGAGTCCTGGCTGATAGCTATAAACAGCATTGACCCTGCCCTCCACTTCACTGTTTGATCATGCAGCATTGCCATTTGATGTGAAGGGCACTGCTTGACAGTGGCCACTTGGGTGTTTCCTTTCTTCCTGGTAGTGGAAATTGAATAAAGATTTGTACACCTGGTGTTTTTCACTGTGTCTCACATCTGCACAAAGAGAAAAAAAACTAAAAGGGGGAGTCAGAGGTTTTACTCACTCTGAGAGCAGGCTGAGGGAGCTGGATTAGTGTCAAGGACTGTCCACGTCGGGTGATGTGGTGACAGGATACTGAACTCGGTGGAGTTGTTTCCCTTCCTCCTTGTTAATACCTCGGTCAGAGTTACAGCGATGTAGTTACACTGATACATTCGATCAAATGTAAGGGGAAGTGGGGGGAACTTGGGTGTAAGGCACTAGCCAGCTCTGTCAGGTGCAGGGCGTGTGTTCTGTCTGTGTTTCAAGGTGTAGAAACTGTGCTGACTCTGGCAGGGAGACGAGGGTGAAGGGCGAAAGGGGACCTGAGTGTCACAGCTGAGTAGGAGTCCCCAATTTTAAAAAATCAGCAATGACAGAGATTCTTTTCACTCTGAGCTGGCTCTGAGGAAGCTGGATCAGTGTCAAGGACTTTCCATGTGTAAATAAAGGGTGACCTAGTGATGGAATACTGGCCTCAGCATTGTTACGCTGTCATGGACTGAAGCATCAGGGACAGGTAGACAGGTTTCCCCTGCTTGTTGGTTCCCTTACCACTGGCACACAGCAGTCTGTTATATCCAAAAGCAACTTTTTCAACATGGTCAGTGGTTGTGCTGCCGAGCCATTCTTGTTAGTGGACATCGAAGTCAACTATTCAGAATATATTTGGTGTCTTTGTCCCTCTCATTATTTCCTTCAAGTGGTATTCTGTATGGAAAAGTACTGATTCAACTGCCTCTGGATATATCATAGCTGAGATAGTGATGTTAGTCTCTGAAACATTGTCTGTAAGGTAAGATACAATTTTGAGAGTTTGACTAGGCAAGAACCGTTGCCTGTCTTATCTGTGACACAGCTCTCTCAGTTTTGACATAAGCCTCCAGATGTTAGAAAGGAGGGCTTTTGTAGGGTTGACAGGGGCTGACTTTGCAGCTGTTTGTTTTTAGTGCTTAGGTCGATACTAGATCCAATTCCATTTTCTTTTTTAAGGTTTTGTAATGGTTTGATGCAGCTGAGTGACTTTCTAGGGTATACAAGGGCTTGTATACCCTTGAGTTTCGAAGATTGAGAGGGGATCTGATTGAGACGTGTAAGATTATGAAAGGATTGGACACTCTGGCAGTAGGAAACATGTTTCTGCTGATGGGTGAGTCCGAACCAGAGGACACAGCTTAAAAATACTGGGTAGACCATTTAGGACAGAGCTCAGGAGAAATTTCTTCACCCAGAGAGTGGTGGCTGTGTGGAATGCTCTGCCACAGGGGGCAGTGGAGGCCCACTCTCTGGATTCATTTAAGAAGGAGTTGGATAGAGCTCTCAAAGATAGTGGAATCAAGGGTTATGGAGATAAGGCAGGAAGAGGATACTGATTAGGAATGATCAGCCATGATTATATTGAATGGCGGTGCAGGCTCGAAGGGCTGAATGGCCTACTCCTGCACCTATTGTCTATTGTCTACTACCCACTGACATCATTTTTTCTAGGGCTTCTTAATGCCACACTCCGTCAAATACTACCTTGGGGAAGACCGTACCACCTCACTTCCCACTTTTTCTGGTGGATATCCACACAACAACTGTGCTGGAATATCTAGCTCATGTCATCTGCAGTGTGGCCAGGATGCCTTCAGACAAAAGCTGGCATTGCATCCAATGTCCTCAGGCACGATTGATAAAGGTAAGAATCTCACAACACCAGGTGATAGTCCAACAGGTTTATTTAGAAGCACTAGCTTTCGAAGCACTGCTCCTTGATCAGGTGGTCTGATAAAGGAGAAGTGCTCTGAAAGCTAATGCTTCAAAATAAACTTGCTGGACCATAACCTGGTGTTGTGTGATTTTTAACTTTGTTCACCCCACTCCAACACCAGCACCTCCAAATCACTTCCGGATAGCATGTGAAGAGCAACAAATTGATAATTGGCATCTGTGAAGCTGAGAACCGCAGCAGAAGACAGAAGTTAATCAATGACATAGCTCTTCAGGCTGAAGATGTTGGGAAAGCTTCAGATTAATCTTCTGCAATTTAGTTTGAGTCAGAAAACTGGAGCTGTGGCGTATGCACTAAAATCCACTCAGCGCTGGAGGCAGCTGGTAGATTAATACAGATAAACAATGCAATGTAGCTTGCTATGCAATGGAAGTTGGTTTAAAGCATGGGCACTGCAGACAAAATAAGATGGTCAGCATACATTCTCTACACTTAAAAGTTAATGCTTGAATTATTCTGGTGATTGGTATTGAAAAGATAGAGGAACCATACAATTCTAAGGAAACACCATATTGTTCTGTGAGAATAGAGCATGTGAATCATTGGATAACTCTTTCAGAGGGACAGGCTGTTTTTCTGCTCCATGACTCCATAGGCAAGAGATCTTAAATACTTTTTTGAACAAGGACCTTGAAGAAAATGGTGTATATGCATACAACTATTTGGCAAAGGAGACCTGATGCTATGTTAGTACAATGCTAACTTGTTAGTTTGGAGTTCAACATTTTAGTCAATACCATTTCAACAGCGGGAAGGATTCTTCACCAGTTCTATTTAAAGGGTTTAAATCCAAATGCAGATTAATATTTGGATGATTTTTTTCCTAGCTATTATTCCAATTCTACAAATTTCAAGCAGCTTGTTTGGTTGATTAAAATTGTAACATTTTCAGGAAGTGGTTTGGCAGCTGCAGAAGAACTTTTTACTCACTTCCAGGCTTTTCCACAAACTGGATGCTCAGAGACACTGATTCATGAGCAGGTTACTCCTTTGGAATACAGTGCCACAGGGAGAATGAACAGAGGCCATACTGTCCAGGACACAATTAACTGATGGAACTAGAAGGGATTGGGGCTGTGGGAAAAGGAGGAATCAGTAGGTCACATATACACATAGTATTCAGAGACCATTTCTGAAAATTGAGCCACAGAAAGGAAGCTGCGTAATGTCCATGCTTTGGTAAGATACCCCAATGAAAGTGTGACATCTGCCACAAACCCAGAATAGGGAAAGAACCACACGGCCAGTGGCTGAGAAGGTGACCATAACAGTGAATCATTATGGACCTGCCTCCTGCACTTGCAGCATTTCACATTTTGCTAGCACTTTATGTGACTGAGGTCACAGACCTCTCTATTCAATGAGACAAATGTGGAACAAGTACCCAAGAATTGCTAGGATGACAGGCTTTCCTAAGGTGCAGGGTTGCAATGGTTGCATGCACATCATTTTGTGGGCACTGTGCAGCAACTCTGTCGTAGGTAAGAACCAAAAGGGGTTCCATTCCCTTTCGCAGACTAACACCCAGCATTCAATAGTTACAGCAGTTACTAAGCCTTAATTCTTGGACTGTCCTCTATTTCAACTATATTCAAGTTGCCTTGGAAAACAAAAGGTGGCTATCGTGCATCAGGATTTATACCACTGACAACATGGCTATTGAAACTAGTACACAGCCTGTGCACAAAAGAAAATTCATACTGCCATACAAAACATTATAGAGCTGGCCACTGTCATGTTGAAACAAAGAATCTGCTCCTCAGGCTGCTTTGCAGCAGTCACACTTTACTTAACAGAACATCAAAATTTATCATCATTTGTTACAGGGTGGAAACTTCATTATTATGAGGAGACATTGCCACCAATTATACAGAGAGTAGTTAAGGAGCATGAGGTAGAGAAAGTGGAGGAAGAGGTAACCAATAAAACCTCTCTCTATCCAGATTATTGATGAAGAACCCATCTGGTTGCAGTAACTGCAACCTGAAATTGCTATTCATAAACAGCCTTATATTCCCTGTATCGCTGACCTTCAGAGTGTGCTTACTTATAATGCAAAGTTACTACAGAACAAACATTGCAAATCAAATTTACAAATAAAATCATTCAATATTGCATACTAAAGCCAAATAATCACTTTAGTGCATTCACTAGTATGCCTTTGCCTTGTCTACTGATTCCATGCAGTGTTGAAACATGTGGCTGAAACATGTCTGGTAGAAAACTGGTTTTCAGTTGAAGAGACTGCAGACAGTTTGGTTTGCTGTCAAGCACCAGCAAAGGCACTGGCACAATGGCAGTGGTTGGAGGATATATCCATCCTAGGACAAGCCAAACAAGGACACGCACGAGAATTCCTAGAAGCATGGCATTCCAACCGGAACTCTATCAACAAACACATCGAGTTAGACCCCATCTACCACCCCCTGAGAAAAGGAACACGAAGTGACTTCACCACAGGAAATGACATCACCAACCCAAAGAAATCCAAACATATAAATAAAAAGCAGGAATTTTCAGCATTGCTTCACGAGGTCCACTGTCATCCTCAAACAGAGCAAGTTTGTGCTCCACTGAGCTGGTGCTATTCCTCAAAGGTAATGGCCTAGGAATTCTAGTAACCTGTTGGATGACAGGTTGTTAGTTGGTTGTGACAACCTGCAAGTCCCATTGGGCATAACAGATTCGCAGCCATTACAACAATAATTTGATCTTTAATAATCTGTTCCAAGTTAGAACTTGGAATCTCTGACATCAGACACCGGCCACCGTTTCATTGTTGGCTGCACTCGTGCCCATGGAATTATTAGCCACTATCATGTTAGAAAGAATGGGTTCCAACTTCTGTGAAAAGCCCGGTGGAAAGTTGAGAGTGGACTGATCCATGTTTCTTGATACCAAACATGTCCTGCTAGTTGGCTTCACAATGAACCAAGCATTTTGTGTACACACTGATCAATCCCCTTCTATATGTTGCGCCAGTGTTCATCCGCAGTTAAATGGGTACAGAACACAGGTGCAACCTCGCCTTCCAGAGAACTTGCACCTGCACAATCTTTGTCCCTTGCCCAAGTTGGAGATGATTTGTTCCCAATTTCTCACAACAGCTATGTGCCTCCTCCAACTTATCTTCCAAGATACTGTACTGTCAGGATCTAAGCAGATACCTGCAAGTATGAAATCAAGTGATGGTGCTGTGTCTTTACCATGGTGTTCCACTACATGGGCAAGGTTTGATGTGGTCAAGTAAGAAGTATACATTTATGCTTCAATATGTGGATGAAAACATAGCTCTGCTCTCTTGGAAGAGAATCTCCAAGCCTCCCTTAATACCTTCACAGAAGCATATCTGGTCTCAGCTGTAACCTCAAGTAGACTCAAATTCTTTACCAATCTGCCCCAGGTTGAATTCTCGCCCATCCCTCCCATTATGATCAACTGACAAATCCTCCCACATGTGGAACATTTTCCCTATATGGGAAACTACCTGCTATTGAAGGCTGACATTGATGTGAAGATTCAACATCACATCTAATCTGTGAGCACTGCCTTCAGGTGCCCAATGATGAGTGTCTTCAGCAATTGTGACATCTGTGCCGATACAAGATCCTTGTGTATAAGGCATTCATCCTTCTAACATTTCTATATGGCTCTGAAACTTACATTAGCAACATTTAAGCGACTCTTGGATAGACACAGGGATGATAGTAAAATGAAGGTTATGTCGATTAGTTTGATCTTACAGTAGGATAAAACGTTGACAACATCGAGGGCCCGTGCTGTAATGTTCTATTCTATGTTCTATGTACTCATAGATGCCATGTCAAGACCCTTGAAAAGTACCAACAACACTATCTGACGCAGATTCTCTGCTTCAGCTGGGAGGACAGGCATGCTAACACTGGCTTTCTTGAAACAGCCAATAGCACCAGCGTCAAGGCTGTCAACCAAAACAAATTCCGCTGGGCGAGACAAATGCTTAGGATGCCTGAGTTCCAACTGCCAAAGCATATCATCTTCACCCAACTCAAGGAAGGCACTCAAACAACAGTTGGTCAAAGGAAGAGTTTCAAAACCTCCCTAAAGGCTATTTTCAAAAAATGCAACATAAATGTCAATGCATAAAAGACCTTCGTTCAGAAGAATTGACTTGGTGAAAATTAAGGAACACAATTCTTCAAAAATATCAATTAGAAGAACAAGTATAGAAAAGAAACCAGAAAGAAACACCAGCAATCTCATGGTCAAGGACCATAAAGTCATAGAGATGTACAGCACGGAAACAGACCCTTCGGTCCAACCCGTCCATGCCGACCAGATATCCCAACCCAATCTAGACCCACCTGCCAGCACCCTCCATGTCCCTCATAATTTTGTAAACCTCTGTAAGGTCACCCCTCAGCCTCCGTCGCTCCAGGGAAAACAGCCTCAGCCTGTTCAGCCTCTCCCTATAGCTCAAATCCTGCAACCCTGGCAACATCCTTGTAAATCTTTTCTGAATCCTTTCAAGTTTCACAACATCTTTCCAATAGGAAGGAGACCAGAATTGCACGCAATATTCCAACAATGTCCTAACCAATGTCCTGTACAGCCGCAACATAACCTCCCAACTCCTGTACTTAATACTCTGACCAATAAAAGAAAGCATACCAAACGCCTTCTTCACTATCCTATCTACCTGCGACTCCACTTTCATGGAGCTATGAACCTACACTCCAAGGTCTCTTTGTTCAGCAACACTCCCTAGGACCTTACCATTAAGTGTACAAGTCCTGCTAAGGTTTGCTTTCCCAAAATGCAGCACCTCACATTTATCTGAATTAAACTCCATCTGCCACTTCTCAGCCCATTGGCCCACCTGGTCAAGATTCTGTTGTAATCTGAGGTAACCTTCTTCGCTGTCCACTACATCTCCAATTTTGCTCACTTCCACTTTGTGGAAATACTTGCTGATTGTGTGGTCATAAATGTGACTCTAAAATCAGGTTTAGCAGCCACACAAGAGCCACAAAATTTCTAAGGGGTCAACCATACTCATTGGCAAATGATTCCCAAATACAATATATAAAAGGGAGGTGAACTATCTGAACTTGATATGCAAGCCTTTGTTGATAGCGATTGCTGACAGAGAGTGATAGTGTGGTGATTTGAGCAGTGACCGAGGCCAGTGGTGTGGTTGAAAGCACATAGTAGTTAGAGTTAACTGAAGCATGAGATCATAGGCCATCTACCAGCACTACACCCGCTCATGGCTCAACTCCTGACACTGACAATAAAGCACATATATGGAGGGCCTCCCAACCTGAAAGTGTGCATTTCTCCTATTTTCCATCAAATCTCCAGTGCACTGTTTACAATCCTTAGAATACTCACTCTCGCACACCTGTTTCCCAAAAGCATTCCCTTCCTGCATGATTGCTCCAGCCACAACTCACCATGTCTACATGAGGCTCAGGTTGGATTTAAGCAGAGCATGTTAAGTAGTGCTAGAAAGAAATGGATTGTGTGCTCTCTGCCGATGCATGCAGCAACCAGTCCAGAAAGGTCGGAATTAGTAAGCTACTTGAATGACATTAAACAGGCATTGCTGAAAAATGTGTTGCTGGAAAAGCGCAGCAGGTCAGACAGCATCCAAGGAGCAGGAGAATCGACGTTTCAGGCATAAGCCCTTCTTCAGGCTTATGCCCGAAACGTCGATTCTCCTGCTCCTTGGATGCTGCCTGACCTGCTGTGCTTTTCCAGCAACACATTTTTCAGCTCTGATCTCCAGCATCTGCAGTCCTCACTTTCTCCTAGTTAAACAGACATCGGTTAAGCATGCATTGCTTTAACTGGGCCCATCTTTAGCAATTATCCAGCATAATTCCCAGAATCTCAGCAAAGGAAGAAATTGGAGGCAAAAGAGAAAAAACTTTTACCTATTTTTATAAAAAATATAACTTTTTGATTTTGAGCAGTACTGGCAACAAATACTGACAAGCACATGCATCCACCAGTATATTTATATGATAAGGGTAGTTTTCAAAATTTGTAACGCATATAACACATGCAAACAAATTTAGTTTATTTCTAATTCGTTTAAATAAAGACAGTTAGCACTTCAATTTTTAAAATAAAAACAAGTGGAATTATAAAGCGGTTGATGCTACAAGAATAAAAAAAATGAAAAATTTTCATTCTTCCCAAGAATTTTACCTAGGAATTTCAAATTGTTAATTTACTGAAAACAGAAAAAGAAAGAAACAAATGGAGCAATTAACCAGTCCCACACTCAAATAAAATTCTTAGTTAATTTCAGGTATGAATGTACAAAAATACTCACTGGCTGTCTCTGAAGTAGGTGAATCCTACAAACGGTAACTGGTTTCCAGCAAAGGCTTTTGGGGTTGGAAAGGTTTCCACTTCTCCTTTATCATCCTCAATATCATCAAAGTTACTCGTATCTATGTCACTGCTCAATTCAGGCACTACAGGGGCAGCAGCTGTTTTCATAATAGAAGAAAAATTTCAAATATTGTATTAGTTATCATTTTTCTTCTCACCATTAAATCAAATGCACATGTGCTACCTTAGTGATAAGCTGGTTATTGCAAAACCCAACATGTTAAATATAAAACATCGATATCTGAGAAAATATTAATTACTGCTTTGTTTTAGCATAACATTGAAACTGCCAATTGGCATAACACTGTTTGAAAATGTAAAAATTGTATTCATGGTTTCCTTTCACAAAATGATTTTCCTCCTCTTGTCAAATCTAAAATGTATCAAATAAACCTAACTTTTGCAAATTTAGTAATTGTCACTTCTAATTTACAAACACAATATTATCACAGTTCTTTAGCTGCTATTCTTTGAGTATCATAATATCATAAGTCGCTGGATTTGAATCTGATATCATGTCTATATGTTCAAAATCACCAGCAAGCAAAAACACGAACTGCTGGGCAAAAGCACAGAGCAATACTGAAGGGCAATTACAAAATTTTTGCCAGTGATCATTGTAATTTGCTGTCTGCGACAAAGCAAATTACAATGATCAAGCAAGAAACCAAAAGCTAACTAAACTTGGAATATTCTGGAGTAACCAAAGACAAATCCACGCTTAGTCATAGGTTCTACATTAGATATCACAAGTGAAAGGACAATGAAAAGGTGTAAAGTCAGAAGATCAGGAGACAAACTAAGAAATACATTAATAAAATATTTCTCAATGACAGGCCAGGCTAGCACACTAAGCATTCATTATATCAGCACACAGTGTTTTTGGAATTAAGTAATAAATTCAAATGTGGCCTTTGACAACACTAAGACAAAGCTGCAATAGATGTTATGAAGTTGAAGGTGTGTATTGTACGTTTAAAGAGAGAGTGAATGCTGTTCTGGACAGACAGATTACAAGCATTTGTACAGATGACTCCATGGCAGTCGCAGACTGTATTGGAAAATTGAAAATATTTAACATTTGGCTGTGAAATGGATGCCTGAGTTTTGGTTGCTGCTTTGACAACAATTCGAATGTAACCAGTTTAAATTATGCCCCAGGATACTAAAACCCAATTGAGTTTCAATTTATTGTTGTGCCTACATCGAACCAATGAGATGATCCAATATGGGGAGGGGGTATAAAATACAGACATTTTTGAAAATTGGTCAGGGAGCAACTGCTGTCACGACAGAAATGCAGGGAAAGCTAAGATCTTGCTGTCCAAGAAATTAGGAAACACCATCTCAGGTACCTTTTCATATGAAACATGCAGTAAAAAGAAAGACAACACCCAGGGACATCCTCATCTGGAAGAAGAAAGGCACAGAGGATGACAGCGGCTGTGTGGTTTGGAAATTAAGTTACTGTGATTTTAATAAGTGTCTTTTTGGAACAGCATATTGTTATAGAGTTGGAGGCAGATAGTAATCAATTAAGAGAAAGGGAGGCTTAGAGTTGTGAATAGCTGTTTAATGCTCACTTCTAGAGCTAAAAAATAATTTTTGTTATTTCCTTTAAATAGTGGAATTTGGGAGTTCTTTGTCACTCATATTCTAACAGATTACAAGGTGAGGCGAGGTGAGCTTTTCTGGGTGTTTGGTTTAGTTAACAGAGGGGATCATGTCCATGACATAACACAGGACAAGGAACTTAATGTGCTAAATGGTCTGTAGGTAAGACAAAGAAAATGGCAAAAGGGATAAGCAGTCTGAGCAAATTAAGGACAAAATTCCTTCAAGTGAATGAGAGGATATAACGAGAGGTCTTTACAAAAATGAGAAGCATGTAAGGCTCCAGTGGGAGATACAAATATGGCCCAGGTATCAACTACAAAGATTTGATATGTGTATAACAAAAGGCAGAGACATTTTATGGAGAACTTTAACTTTCACGTAGAATGGGATTAGCGGACAAGCACATATCAGAGTGGCAGTGACTTTCTTGAATGTGCTCAGATAGCTTTCTGAAATACTATATTCTGGAGTTAACAAGAAGGCATGTCATATGAGATTTAGTTATAGTGATGCGCCAGATTTAGTTAACAGCTGTACTTTGCACAAACATTTATCTCATCACAAACTAGTTTAATGAAACTTCACACAACAAAAAACATGAAATGGCTAAGACTGTAGATATAGGCAAGACTAATATCAATGAAATGAGACAGAGAATACCCACAGTAAATCAGTCAAACCCATAAGTGAATAAAAAGGCAGAGGTTCAGTGGACAATGTTAAAAAAAAGTGACAACATAAGAGTTTTGTTAAAAATGTGCCTCTGGCCAACAGGCCAAGCAGGTTGATATCAAACTGTAAACCCATCCAACACGCCTGATGGAAAACAGTAAGAATGTCTCTAGGTCACAGAAAGCAATTGCAAAGTATTTTGCAAATAGATAAATCTAATGGAAGCTTATGGCCAAAACAGTGGAAACAAGGACAGGAGATAGAAAGAAAAACAGGGGCACAGGTAGTCAGGGCTAACTTGGGCTCCTTGAAAGCTGGCAGCACTGATTCCAAAGCAAATCAGGAAATGACAGGAATTTTATGAACTTTTACAATTCAAGAATCATCCTTCCAAATTGGAAAACTGTGCAATTTATTCCACTATTTGAACAAGGAGAAAGGTGAAAATTAGGGAATTGCAGACTAATTAGATGAACATTTGTTGTTTTGAAATACCAGATTCTATCCTGAAGCTCTTTAGAATTTTCATGAACAACTTTGGATTAGATTAGATAGTGTGTAAACAGGTCCTTTGGCCCAACAAGTCCACACTGACCCGCCGAAGCGCAACCCACCCAGACCCATTCCCCTACACCTAACACTACAGGCAATTTAGCATGGCCAATTCACCTAACCTGCACATTTTTTGGATTCTGGGAGGAAACCAGAGCACCCGGAGGAAACCCACACAGACACGGGGAGAATGTGCAAACTCCACACAGAGTGTCGCCTGAGGCGGGAATTGAACCCGGGTCTCTGGCGTTGTGAGGCAGCAGTGCTAACCACTGTGCCACCATGCCCCCATGTCAATGAAAGGCAACATGAATTTGTAAAAGATAAGTGACTAATTTATTTGAAGTGACTAAAGTAGTGATCAAGGAAATAAATGTTTGCTTACATGGACTTCCAAAAAGCACCTAATAAAAGTTTTTCGTAACAGACTGTTAACTAAAGCTAAAGAAACTGAAATTGACCCAGTTAGAAAATTGGCTGAGTGTAGCTGATAGAGAATGTTTCTGGTTAGCAGGATGTAACTAACAGTGACCAACAATAAAGTGCGTTTGTGCCTCTACTATTCATGAAATGTACTCTATCATGTAAATCATGGATACATCGGTCACAAATTCAAATTTGCGGATTACAGAATGTATTGTAAGCAATGGTAATGGAAGCATAAAATTACAGAGTAATAACAGAATAAGCAAATTGGCAGAACTGTGACAAATGGAGTTCAGCATAGGAAATTCTGAGGTAATTTACTTTGAAGTTAAAAAGATTGATCAGAGAATTTTCTAAATGGTGAAAAACTAGAAATAGTGGAATTTTGAAGAGATTTGGAGATCCAGGTGCAGAGAAGGTACTGAACTGTCATGAACTGATAAAGAAAATGATCAAAAACTTAAAACTTAAAAAACAAAGTGTCGACGTCATGCTATATTATATCAAGCTTCGACTGGATCACACCTGGAATACTATGAGCAGTTCCAAACACTGCACCTTGGAGGAAGTAGAACATGGATTTCCTCGAATTGTACCTGCATTTCAATGAATAATAATGCTCCCTGGAATTTAGAGGTTTCAGGTGTAGATTAATCAAGGATTTTAAGATACTGAAGCAACAGATAGGATAACCAAAAACTCTTTTATTGGTTTGGGAGGCTAAGACGAGGGACCAAGGAACAGCATTTATAGGATTTGAACTGCTTTAAGTTATTGTTTGTCACATGTACACAGATACAATCAAAAGTATTGTTTTGTGGGCATATCATAACTTCCATAAGTATATCAGAGTAATAGAACAAAACGTGGAATATATTTTACAGCTACAGAAAAGTTGCAGAGAAAGATCAACTCTAATATAAGAGTGTTCCATTCGTAAATTCATAAGTCTTATAACAGTGAGGAAGAAGCAGCTGTTTTTAAATCTATTGGCATGTGCTTTCAAACTTGTGTCTTCTGCTTGATGAGGGTGGAAAAAAGTACAAACAGACTTTGCTTATGTTGGCTGCTTTCCAGAGGCTGGGGTGGGGACGGGGGAAGAGAAGAATGTAGGCGGAGTCAATGGAAGGAAGGCTGATTTTCATGATGGACTGGGCTGCACATTTTAACAAACTAAAGTGATAGGAGCTCATAACACTTTTGAAAACAACAGATGCTCTGTTAGTTGTTAAACTTTCAAAGCAAATTCAGAACATTTTTATTTACCAAAGACACTATGGGATTGAGGCAAAAAACAATATGGAGTTGGTCGCAGATCAGCCATGATGTCACTGAATGGTTGAACAACCTTGGTGGGATGAAAAAGCCTATTTATGGTCTTAGGTTGTCCATGAATGGTTTTACATTTTGTGAAATGTAATAGCCCTGTACAGCCAAAACAGGTGCTTGGTCAAACAACTTTAACTTGCTGGTTTAGAGAATTTCAAACTCCTTGATTCACAGTAATGTGTCTAACTAATTAAAAGAAGAAATATCCATTTCGGATCACAGGTTGTCAAATAGTAAAGTATGGCTCAAAGGTATATTTGCCATATTCACACCAGACCAGAGGGCTGCTCTCTCATTAAGAGAGATGGCTGGTGGTGTTCAACCTGACGGTCATCACCACAGGTGAGGGAAAAAGCTGAGGAGTCCCTTCGTGGTAACCTCAGCCGGTGTGGGAATTGAACCCACGTTGTTGGCATTACTCTGCTTTGCAAACCAGCCGCCCAGCCAACTAAGATAACTGACTCCCAATGAATATTCACCACCGTGAAGTTCTGGTAGCTAATTTGTTGGCTGTGTTCAAAGTCTCTCCCTCTCCCCAATAAGGTTTTTAGTTTTGGATTTAGGTTTGCTCGCTGAGCTGAAAGGTTCATTTCCAGACGTTTCGTTACCTTACTAGGTAACATCTTCAGTGGACCTCACGCGAAGCAATGCTGAAAATTCCTGCTTTCTATTTATATGTTTGGATTTCTTTGGGTGGGTGATGTCATTTCCTGGGATGATGTTATTTCCTGTGGTGAAGTCACATCCTGTTCCTTTTCTCAGGGGATGGTAGATGGGGTCTAACTCGATGTCTTTGTTGAGAGTGTTCCGGTTGGAATGCCATGCTTCTAGGAATTATCGTGCCTGTCTTTGTTTGGCTTGTCCTAGGATGGATGTATTGTCCCAGTCAAAGTGGTGTCCTTCCTCATCCGTATGTGAGTATACTTAAAACCCCACTAGTCATAAGAATAGCAGAGCAAAACGGCCGCAGAATGCTTACAGAAATGATTAATGATGCCCAGAACAGACTCCGTAAATACAACCAGGAAATTGTACACCAAAAATCATTACTCAGTCATGCAACAGACCATGAATGGACAGATGCAGTACAACAAGCCATAGATATTAGACAGCGGCAAACAGAAAATGAATAAACTAGACATGCACAAAAAAACTAGACAAACTTACACAAAGTAACACACTGACAACACAGAAACATGGAAAAAAAAACTTATCTGACCGACCCTTAACAGATACTGAAAAAGCCGTCTTAGTTAGAGGATTAAATTACAACTGCCACAATATGGACAAGAAAGATTTCTTAGCAGCATTAGAAACAACACTAAAAGACAACCAACTCACAGAAGAAACCCAACAATCCATCAGATAGGTAGTCGCACCATCATTACGCAGAAGAAAGAAAGGAAACACACTCAATACATAAGAATGGAAAGCACAGGAAAGATTTAAAAATACATTGTTATCCGACCTGCAGATAAAGGATGCTAGACAGTCATTCTAAATCAAAGAGACTGACAGATACCAACACTTACCAACAAGTGGCAATAGACCCGACCCCACAACTAGAGAACGGAATCACAGCCCTACTCAAAAAGCTTCTGAAATCTGGACAAATAAATAAGACCGACTTCCAAAAAATGAAACCAGACAGATCCAACACACCATGCTTCTATGGATTACCCAAAATTCACAAACCCGGAGCCCCCCCCAGACCCATAGTCTCGCTACCTGGAACACCAACTTAGATTGGCCAAGGAGCTACATGAAAGACTAAAACACTTAGTAGAAGGCTCACGCCACTCCATCCACTCCACCCAAGAATTCCTGAAGACCAAAGACACTAAGATAGAAGAGGATGAAATAATGGTCTCCTTTAATGTAACAGCCCTGTTTACTTCAGTCAACGTAAACCTGGCCAAGGAAACACAGACTACACTATTAGAAGACCGAAAGACACATACACCAAACACCACTAACTTCAACAAGGAGATTATCACGCTAGTGGACCTATGCCTTACCACCCACTTCACCTTCAACAATAAAACTTACAGACAAACCAATGGAACACCTATGGGATCTCCAATATCAGGGTTCTTAGCAGATGCAGTAATGCAGAGACTTGAGCAAACAGCTCTGCCAACCATACAACCCGAAGTCTGGGTCCACTACGTGGATGACATCTTTGTCTTCACGAAATGAAGCAAGTTAGAGGAAACCTTCAAGGCCATCAATAATACTCTTATTTGCATAAAAATCACTAAAGAGAAGGAAACAACAACAAACTGCCATTTCTAGATGTCACAGTAGAGCGAACAGCCAATGGGGAACTTCAAGCCAGCGTCTACAGATAAACATGACATACATACCAAATATTGAACTACAGAAGCAATCATCCCAACACCCACAAATGAAGCTGCATCAGAACATTATTTCAACGAGCCAACACACACTGCAGCACAGGGGAACTACGCAGAGCAGAGGAAAATCACCTATACCGTGTATTCAAAAAGAATGGATACCTAATGAACATAGTCTATCCATTTCTCAGCAACAAACCCAAACAAGCAGACAACACACATCCAGAAACCCTAGCCACTCTCCCTTACATCAAAGGCATCTCGAAAATGACTGCCAGACTACTCAAACCCTTTGGCATCATTGTAGCCCACAAACCCACCAACACACTAAAACAGCAGGTAATGAACTTGAAAGACCCTATACAGACAATGAGCAAAACTAATGTCATTTATGAAATACTATGCAAGGACCTTAACAAACACTACATTGGACAAACAGGCAGGAAACTAGCCACCAGGATACATGAACACCAACTAGCCACAAAAAGACATGACCCTCCCTCACTAGTATCCTCACATACGGATGAGGAAGGACACCACTTCGATTGGGACAATACATCCATCCTAGAACAAGCCAAACAGAGACACGCACGAGAATTCCTAGAAGCATGGCATTCCAACCGGAACTCTATCAACAAACACATCAAGTTAGACCCCATCTACCACCCCCCTGAGAAAAGGAACAGGAAGTGACTTCACCGCAGGAAATGACATCACCAACCCAAAGAAATCCACACATATAAATAGAAAGCCAGAGTTTTGTTTCGCATGAGGCCCACTGAAGATGTTATTAGTAAGGTAACAAAACATCTGGAAATGAACCTTTCAGCTCAGCGAGCAAACCTATCCAAAACCTCAACCTCAGCTACAAATCTTCTCAAAACTTGCTACGGTTTTTAATATTTAACATAAGGGCAACCAGGAAACAAAGATGTCAGAAAATAATTCAGTTGCACTGAAAGCGCCATATACTACCAAGTACATCAGCCATATTGTACCATTGCCTTTATCAGGGCTTTCAATGGCCTCAGAGTCAGATGTACAGCATGGAAACAGACCTTCAGTCCAACTCATCCACGCTGACCAGATATCCAAACCTAATCTAGTCCCATTTGCCAGCACTTGGCCCATATCCCTCCAAACCTTTCCATTTCATATACCCATCCAGATGCCTTTTAAATGCTGCAATTGTACCAGCCTCCACCACTTCCTCTGGCAATTTATTCATACACGCACCAACCTCTGTGGAAAACATTGCCCCTTAGGTCCCTTTTATATCATTCCCCTCTCACACTAAACTTATGCGCTGTAGTTCTGGACTCCCCCCAGTCCACAGAAAAGACCTTGTCTATCCATCCTATCTATGCCCCTTATGATTTCATTAACTTCTAGATGGTCATCTCTCCCAGCCTCCAACACTCCAGGGAAAACAGCTCCAGCCTATTCTGTCTCTCCCTATAGCTCAAATCCTCCAACCCAGCTATGATTTTGTTCATTCCACAGTTGCAACCATCTGTATCAGCAGCCTGTAATGTGACTTCCCAAAGCCCTGCTCATCTGGAACAGTTCTCAAGTGGATCTGAAGTTGAAATCATCAATGCTTAATGTAGACCTGTTCCAGAACGTGTGGGCATTCAATCTTTGCAGCTAATCAAGGGATACTTCAGCTAGTTAAATTTATTTACCTTTCAAGATTAATTAGAATTCTTCTGACACTGACTTGTTTTTCTGTACTACTTTTGAAGCAAAATGAATATAGTTGATTAGCAGTCTCCTTTCATGGTGCAATGTCTCTGATTCTGAAATTGTACATTCTTAGACCTCCCTTTTTGGTCAAGTAAATTATGATTTGAAAATTTTTATCCATCAATTATTACAGGTTGAAACACTGCATCATTTCCCATACAAACGAGACTGGAGATAAAGCAAACTGCTGTATAGTGGATCAATGTCTATCTTAACTTGAACAGCCTATTTGTATGAGCAACTGAAATTACTTTCAGTCAGCAATCCTTCTCTCATTTACCATTGTGAACTGTCAGACTCATATTTTGTACCAATGCTGTATTAAAAAGACCTAGTTCAAGATGAATCCAAGTCAATTACATCCTTTGTAAATTTACAATGAATAAAAATAAGATTGCCTTTGTTTTGTTACCTGAATATCAGCTAACTTATTCTCAAGAGCTATTACTTACAAACAAAAAATGGGAATACTTATGTGAATCACATTTTAAAAAAAAGCACCCTGTCATAGGAAAGATACCCTCCAAGTGGTACTTGTACTCAAAGTTTTGAAGTTTGTGCAGATTTAATCAATATGCCCACAGACTTTTAAATATGCATACAGAAGAAAATATGAAGTGCTTGATTCAATGGATTTCACATTTTTGTACTAATCTTTGCAATATATATATACTTTACACTCAACAAAGTAGCAAGTGAGTGCTGACAATGTTGTATTATGAAAACTTACCTACTCCCTTAGTTTAATTTCCTTGTTGCCTCTCATTTTAAGAGAAAATACTGAACTGAATATTACAAGGTGTTTGAAGGTTAGGCCTATGAAAGACCAATAAAGGTCTTAGCTAATATACCGCTGAGACAAATTTATTATATAAAAGTATTGTTTTTTAGATTCTGAGTCTCCTTTACAAACACAAAACCTGCAATGCTGAATATCTAATATATGACTAAAAACGTTGGAAGCAATGAACTGGCATGGCTGTATCAATACAGATAACAGCATTGATCATCACTACTTCCAAAATGCTTTCAAACTTACTGAGTGTTTCCAACATTATCAGTTTTTATTTTACTTTTTCCAGATTTACACTATACTGACAGTTTATTTTAATTTACTGAAGCAAAATCTGTAAATCTGCAGCACTGGGTTGATTTCAAATTATTTTACTTCAAGCATAATATAGCGAATATTCTCATGTCATACGATACATGCATGTCTTCATTAATATTTCTACATTTGTGTTGTAATCTTAGAATCACTGACTAATACGTAAATGTGATCAGGTTTCTGGTGAATTTGCTGAAATGAAAAGAACTTTTTTTTTAAACAGTTAGGAAAATATTTTTAAACAATATCACATTCAAAAGCAGCCTGAAAATAACAAATGACAATTTTGAATACCAGTATCATGTCATCAATGCAATATCTAAAGAGTCAAATGTCTGCTTCTTGTTCAACTGAGATCTCTGGGAATGTGCAATTTACAGTGAAAAGTAAAGTTTATGATTGTGATTATGACGCAGAATGTACAAACTGCAATTTTCAATCAGAATTGAAGCAAAATAAAATTAAAGCCTGGACCTTCTAAACAGGATCCAAAAATCTAAGAGATTTCTGATGTCCATAAAATCACCACCTTGTTTCATTAGTTTTCTATATATTTCTTTATTTGTTGTCTGACTAGCATATTATTTGTCACTGTTTTAAATAGTATTCTTTACAAATTTACTGTATTCCTTTTGATACTCCATGTTGCCAGTCAGAAATTAGAATTATGATTATTTGTAAACAACTTCATGTTTAAAGAGATCTTTGGTATGCAAAAAAGTTGAAAATCACTGCAATAATTTGATAGATTGTCTAAAAAAAAAGTTACCTTAGTTGATGAATACTTTGAAAGCCTTCGATTGAATTTTAGTACATTTCTAAGCAAAGGGAAAATACACAACCATGGTTTGACTATCTTGCTCAGTTACATTTCTGCCATTTAAACATTAACTATATCTAGAATATAAGCCAGATCATAAACACCATAATGGACTCACCATCACGTATGTTGTCCCATGTCCACTGATCGTTTTTGAAGAAAGGATGACGTTTGATTTCTTCCACTCCATTTCTTCCTAACCGCACCTCCCTGAACATTGAAATAAATTGGGAGTACTGAGGTATAGCAACCTAAATCAAGATGTCCTTGCTACTCAGAAAAAAATCCTCTTTGGTGAATGCTTTTCATCAATTTTTGGTCCGTGTTAAATGCTTCTGCTTTTTGGTTAAGTATGAACATGGCTGTAATGCTGCATTCTGCCACGTGTGGAATAGACCCATTTAAACACTAAGAACCTTATTGGGGGAGGGGGACTCAGAACACAGCCAACAAACAGCTACCAGAACTTCAGGTGGTGCCAAGCAATTGCAATATACTGGATGATCTTCAACTATGACTAAGATATTTAAATTGAGAATTAATGTAGCTAATCAAAAAAGTTCCAGTCCTGGAAGATTAGCTATAAAGTACCTTTTATTTCCAAAAAGGTTGCATTCCTTTTTAATATATTGAATTACAGAATGATCAGCTGGAATTTGTTTAGGCTCATGGGATCAAATTCTGAATTGCTAACTTGTCGCTGTAACGTGAGCAGCTGTTTCAAATATTTCCAGTTCTAACTTCAGTATAAACAGGAAACTATCCGCACGTGTTTAAAGTGCTCCTGAGTGTTTTTTTTAAATCAATATCTGAATTAGACACAAACTCTAATTTCCTTTTGCCTTTTTAAATATTAAGATTGTTTTTGTTCATGGACCCTATTTCAAAGTTTGATATTTCCAAATTAACTATTTAACAAGTTATCTGTTTAGTGTTGTTAACAACCATATACAATAAATAGCAATTTTGTAATAGCTTAACAAGTATGGTTATATACAGCAAATTACATACCAAATAAAAATATTTATTTTTTCTTCCATGTATTGGAGTAGTAGGAGCAATACTTTGTCCAAGTAACTGTTTTCAATGTAAGCTCACATACAAGATAGCAAAGTAACCAAAGAGGAAACACATTTTACAGTTCAAAATATGTTATTCTTGTCTAACATGCACACATGAACATTTAAGTATGAATATTTATTCATCCACGGGATGTGGGCATTGCTGACTAGGCCGGCATTTATTACCCATCCCTAATTGTCCAGAGAGCGGTTAAGAGTTGACCGCATTGCTGTGGGTCTTAAGTCAATGTAGGCCAGACCAAATAAGGATGACAGTTTCCCTTCCCTAAAGGATATCAGTGAACCAGATGTGTTTTTCTGACAATCGACAACAGTGTCACGACCATCATTAGACACTTAGTTCCAGATTTTTAATTGAATTCAAATTCCATCATCTGCCATGTCAGGATTTGAATCTGGATCTCCAGAACATCACATGGATTCTGGATTCTCTGGACTAATAGACTAGT
This sequence comes from Chiloscyllium plagiosum, assembly GCF_004010195.1. Lineage (NCBI taxonomy): Eukaryota > Metazoa > Chordata > Chondrichthyes > Orectolobiformes > Hemiscylliidae > Chiloscyllium > Chiloscyllium plagiosum. Next base: position 16,548,596 of record NC_057712.1, on the reverse strand, counting down.
GATAATACCACTAGGCCACTGCCTCCCCAAATGAATGGACAATAATTAGTGGCAGAATTCCCAAATAACTTTCTCTCCCTAGGCTGAAATTACAGTGCTCTTATCTCTAGTTAGACTGAGGTCTACTGAATCATAAAAGGACAGGGATAAAACCAAATACGTATGATGCAGTAAGACAACATGTGGAGATTCTCTTCAGAAGGAAATTTGTTGCCTTTTCAATATGTTAATGCTGACAACCCAGAAGCACTACCTTGGTCTGCTAAACCATTTCCCCATACCCTCAACAAAGAGTTGGTGCGAGTGCAAACTGATTCAGGGCTTTCACAATATCAGTCAATGACAGGGACAACTGTGTATCTCATTAACCAACAAAATTTATAAGCCAAAAAAAATGAGCAGCGTTTAAAAAGTCATGATTTCAAGTAAAAACAAACAAAAAGAATAAGGAGAAGGAAAGAAATAGAAAAATATGAAATATTGAGCATGTTAGGCAGCATTTTTGCAGAGAAAGAGTAGCAAATGTTTAATCAGGACTGAAAAATGTGACAGATCTTTTATCAGGTTTTAAACAAATAGGAAGACAGAGTTGGGACATCACGTTGCAGCTGTACAGAGCGCTGGTACGGCCACCTTTAGAATACTGCGTATAATTCTGGCCACCCTTCTATATGAAGGATAGTGTTAAATTTGAGAAGATGCAGAAAATATTTACCAGGGTTACAGGATTGGAGCTGCTGAATAGGCTGGGGCTTTTTTCCCTGGAGGGTGAGAGGCTGAGGGGTGACTTTATAGACATTTATACAATCATGAGGAGCATGCATGGACTAAATAGCCAAGGCCTTTTTTTTTTAGGGTGGGGGAATCAAAAACTAGAGGGTGTAGGTTTATGATGAGAGGGATAATATTAAAAAAGGTCCTAAGGAGTAACTTTTTCATGCAGAGAGTGTTACATATATGGAATGACCTGCTGGAGGAAGTGAGTAGAGACAAATAGAATTTCAACATTTAAAAGGCACCTGGACAGGTATATGAATAGGAAGGGTTTAGAAAGATATGGGCCAAATTCTGGCAAACGAGACTGGGTCAGATTGGAATGTCTGATCGGCGTGGACAAATTGCACAAAGGATCTTTTGTCGTGCTGCACTCTATGACTCTAAATGGAAGATTGGTGTGAAGATAGAAGGCAGAAATGATTAAATGACAAAAGGAATAACTTGAGAAGGCAAAAGTGGGAAGGCTAGGATAAGAAGCAAAATAAAAAGTGGGGCTAGAGGAGATAAATGGCAACAGTACAATCAGTACCAAAAATAGGAATAGTGGGAATGATTTTTGAAGTGCTGAAATAATGTCAGGTCGATCAGACTGTAAAATGACATATAGAACATTTTAGGAGGCAAGATGGCAAATGGAATGGGACAGAGATTTAAAACACTGGGTGACCAGAAATATAGGGTGACGTTTGTGATGTGAATGATGTTACACAAAATCTATGTTTGATCTCCCTAGTGTAGAAGAGAGCACATCATAAAGCAATGAGTTACTAAACTGAAAAAATGTATATTTCTAATTAAAAAGTAACATTTTTAAAATCAAAAGCACTTGCAGCAGCTCACAATTCTCATGGCCTCTTTTCTTTGCTGACCAACTTGTGCATTCATTCACAACAATATGCTTTGTCCACATCAAATATATATCATCAAATTCTGAGCTAACATAGTGTACAGACAAATGTCATCAGCCAAAAGAGAAACAGTATTATTCCTTTCATTACAAGCACTATTTTCATTCTGGTTTAAAAACAGAACTGTACTCAAAATCTTTCCTCCCATTCTCTGGCAGCAAAGAAGTCATAACCAAATTTGCATTTGAATTTTTTTTTACATATTATAAAACTTCCCAAAAAGCATTTCACAAATCTGCACAATTGAGAGGAAAAATGGATCAAGATGTGGTAAACTCAGCTGATGATGCCAGTTGTACCAAGGTATGTGAAGTTGTGCTGCAAATAATCCCACAAAATTGGTGCACCTAATAGTTATTCAGATTTATACCAACTTTTATATCTGGCTATCTGTGATACAAGTATCTATGGTAATCCACGCTTTCCAACTTCTTAACACCCTAGACCTTTCATGGATTGAAGTGCTCTCTTTAAAGGAAAGTAACTGACATAAAATGGCTGTCACGATTATATAATCAAATTTGAGGCGAACTTCATGGAACCAGCATGAGATATGCTAAACCCATCAGTACCAAGATTAGCATTCTAAAGACAATGAAACCAGACAACTAAGCTCAAGCATGATGAGCCGAATGGCCACTTCCTATGCTGTAATAATTCTATGAATTCAGCAACAAATTTGCATCTTCTGACCAATTCTCACTTTTGTGATAAGTACACATATTAGACATCAAAGGGCCATTTGCCATTGTTCACCTTGAAAGGACAATGGAGCAATATATTCAGAAATGTACAAACGGTCTTATTTTAATCAGTATCCTTCAGCAACAAAACAGCGAGACCATAGATTTGCAACAACAGAACCTGAAAGGTTTGTGCTCTCTCTCTCGTTCTCTCAGCATCCAAAGTTAGTGCCAAGTTTTAAAAACAAAAGCAACTTGGAAAATAACCATTCACAGAGAACTCTTGAATTCTACATATTTCCTTTTCGTTGAGGAAATAAGACAATAGCTAAACAGTCATAAGCAAGCGTTTCATTCTTGCAATTGAAGAACTTTAAGAACCTACACTACATTTACTTTCACCTTCCTAATTGTGCTAGATATCTTCAATCTATTCATTTAAACCTATTACCTGTATTTGTGTATTTGCTGTTACATTTATGTGCTTATTTTCTCAGGGTTGATAGGCAATAAAGTGTACCTTTTCTTGAATTCAAGAAAACCTCTGAAATAAGCTCTTTTGTTTCCTAGTGAACTACATTTTAATACTATTATGAATGCTTTAAAAGAAATGCTGGGACTAAACAGAGAGGGTTACGAGGAGGAATTTCCCTCCACAGTTGGTTGCAACATACTATATTATTAGGGGAGTAGTTCCTCAAGGTGGTGTAGTCAAGAAAAAATTATGTTTCTTTGAATAGTTAAGTTATTGGACATGAGCTTCAATTTGCCCCTTGATTTCATTTGCAATTAAACCAACTTGTGGATGGAACTGTAGATTTATTTTGCTGAGGCAACAATGGATTACTCTTTTCCTGTAGTTTGCAAATTTACATTCAGATGAACCATTAACCCCTGAAACTAACATAACTGCTTAATCACCTCCAAATAGAATGTATACTTCATTGCTTTTATGCATGGATATTTGTCTTTTTTGTTGTAATCTGGTTAGAAAATTCCAAAACTTGGCAGATTGTTGGATTTAAAGGCTGATTATAAATTAAACTAGTCTTTAAAATTATTTTTAAAATAAATTTGATTTGTACACGTGCAATTTAATTCAACTTACCCACTTTTTTTAACCCTATTAAACTAATGGAACCAGGTATTAATGCAGTCACTTAATTTTCACATTTGTCCAAAATTTATGATTGCACTTTCAGAAGAATAAATACTTAATGGGTACTCACTATGTAAGAAAGCTTAAATTTTATTTAAAACATTTTATTTTGATTACATTTTTCAAAGATAAGCAGCAAGGTCCCTGGTCTGCATCTCATTTCACACAGATTGATTACAATTACAGGATTCCTTCATGCCACACTCTGCCAAATGCTACTTTGATGTTGAGGCAGTTTTGCCTTACCTCAAGTTCAGCTCTTTTCAGTACATTTAAGTACTCGTTCTCTGTAAGGGACAGAGGCAAGCATTTTCCACAGACACAAAAAAAGTGAATACTACTGATATTGCTAAACCTCTCCTCCCACATATCCAATGCATGTGCAATGAAACATGCTCAATTATGTTGGACAAGTAAGTAAATTATCTAAAAGGAACTGATATTATTTAGTTATCAGAAAAATATTTCATTTAAAATGGTCCTGCACTCCACAGGGCAATCAAAATTGCATATACAGTGCAATACCATTAATGGAGTACCCTATTCAACACAGAAGTCAATAACATGAGAAGTGGGGGAGGAAGAGGCATGGGATTGTGATTCATCCAATGGCTTTGTGACTGGCTTTGCCTTTGCAATGGTATCATTGTGGGGAGGTGTGATACTCTTTTTCTCGAATTCCCTTTAAATTTCTGAAAAAGGAGCCAAAATATTTTCTGCATTCCTTTTAATGTAAATGCTATACACACGCAACAGTTCATAATTAAACAATAAACCTGTTAACACTTTCATAGTTCTCTTCACTTCTGCCAGCTTCTTCAGCACACAGACAGTGATTTCAACCTCTTGTTCATCTTCAATTGTTTTGACAGAATCACTTCATATCAATTTTCCCAAATTTACATTGTTAGAACTTTGCCTTTTACGTGAAGCGTCTCGACAGCTTCTTCCTCTGCTTTGTTGGCAATTCCTTCTCCAATTCCACAAGCTAGTTCAATGATGTGTCAGATTTCAGATTATATGGACAGAAATCTTCTAGCCATAACTTCCACCGTTAAGTACTGACCGTTGCCAATGTCAACTTATCCTGAGCTCCTTTTATGTTGCGATGCAGTCAACAATGTTGCAATCTTTCCAACCTTTTCATGCATCGAGGGCTGCATCAGTGCCCTTGGACTGAAAGTATGCCCAACATAAGAGGCCTTACATATTGAGATCATATGCTGGTCGAGAGACTGGGAGAAAGCAACATCACCTGGACTTTATGCTGTTCGATTGCAAGGCTCTTTGGGTGGTTTGGAACATTATCCAAAGTCAGCATCACCTTGAACTCCATTCTTTTATTTTGCTGCTATTCCTCAACCTCCCTTATGAAGCAGTTACGAAAAAAAAATTCAAACACACACCTGCTGTCACCCAGGCCCTTTTATTTGACATAGAAAATATCCATTCAGCAGTCCTGGCTGAGCATGGTTGTCTCACTCTCTCTCTCTGTGAAGTCCCCGTGACCACGTTTATAAAGCAGTGCTCCACAAACTGCAAGATGTTACTAACATCTAACAGTGCCCCGGAACAAGCTAAGCTAAATTCAGAATCACAGCCAGCTTGACAGTCACAGGCAAAATGGTACTTAATCTGTTCGGAGGTTAGATGGCCAATGTCAGTTGGAACCTCATTTGTTAAGTGCAATGATCTCAAGCATCAGTCACTGTGGGAATTGCAGTCCCCTCAAGATCCTCTTTGGGTCAGAATTTTGCTGACCCTCTTGCTCTGCGTGAATTCTTTTCATTCTCTCAGCCTTACTCAATTTCGAGAGGAAAGTCTACCAGGCCACTTGTATTTAGAGACATCTGGCTCCTGCATTAACCTCAAACTTCAGCACCAGTCAGGACACTCTCTACAGAGAACTAGAAACTTAAGACAAGTACAGGTCAATTCCAAAAATACACAGCAGTGCACGAAGAAATGATCCAGTAACTAAGATGAGATCCAAAATTGGCTCTGAGGCGAGAAGCAGAAGACATTGACCAATGAGTGCTTTTGTGACTGCATTTCCAAAAGAGGTTCTGCAAGACTTCGTCTGAGGCCTCTTACTTTTTGTGATGGATATCAAAGATTGAGATTTGGATATAAGAGGGATGATTAAAAACTTTGCGAATGATACAAAAAGTAGTTGAGTGGTTGAAGAAGAAGAAGAATGGGCAGCATGGTGGCTCAATGATTAGGGGTGGCACGGTTGGTCAGTGGTTAGCAATGTTGCCTCACAGCGCCAGGGACCTGGGTTCAATTCCCGCCTCAGGCAACTGTCTTGTGGTGTTTGCACATTCTCCCAGTATCTGTGTGGGTTTCCTCTGGGTGCTCTGGTTTCCTCCCACGGTCCAAAGATGTGCAGGTTAGGTGAACTGACCATGGTAAATTGCCCGTAGTGTGAGGTGCATTAGTCATGGGTGAGTGCAGGGGAATGGGTCTGGGTGGATTGCTCTTCAGAGGGTCGGTGTGGAGTTGTTGGGCTAAAGGGCCTGTTACCACACTGTAGGTAATCTAATCTAATCTAAAGAAGTAGGTTGCAAGAATGTATTAACAGACTAGTCAGATAAACAGAACTGAGTATAGCAATGGAGTACAATCCAGAGAAGTAAGAATACAAGTGCTCTCGGCCAACAAGACAAGGAAATAGACAATCAAGAGTGGGATACTGAAAAATGTAGATGAACTGAAGGGGACCTTAAAATGCATGCCTACAGATCCCTAAAGGATGTAGGACAAGAAGGATACTTACCTTATATTGTCCAAGGCACAGAATCCAAGAGAATGGAGGGTATGCTCAAACAGTATAAATCACTGGTTAGGCAATAGCTCGAGTACTGTGTCTAGTTCTGTTCACCATACAATAGCAAAGATGTGATTGCACTAGAGGGCACAGAGGAGATTAATGAGGATGTTGCCTGAAGTGGAGAACTCCAGTTTTCAGCAAAGATTAAGTGTGCTGGAGTTACTTTTATTAGAACAAAGGAGAGGCTGAGGGGATACCTAACCATGAAAGGTCTAAATAGAGCGAAAAGAAAAGCCTTATTCCCCTTAATACCTATTTACATATTAGCATGCCAGTCCACAAATTAACAAATTTACTAAATTTAATCTTAAACTTACCATGCTAGCAACTGAACTCATGACCCCTAAGTTTTAAGTTCAGCAGAATAACCATTATACCATCATACCTGAGAGGGGCATTTGTCAGATTTTAAATTGTAGCTTATTTTCATTAATTTAACAAAAGTTAAATTCACAAATCTGTTATGGGTAGGGGACGGCTATTTGGCCCATCGTGTTTGCACCGGCTGTCTGAGCATTTGAACTTTGTGCCAAACTCCTGTCATTTCCGCAAAACTCTCCATTTTAATTTTTTTTTTAAATAGTCATTCAATGTCTTCTTGAAGCCTCAGCTAAACCTGCCTCCACTGCACTTCGAGGCAATGGATTCCACACGCTGTCAAATATCCTAAATACTCATGGTGTGAAAAAATATTTGCTCAACTTGCATATGCTTCTTTTGCAGAACAGTTTAAAAACTGTGCTCTCTGATTCTCGACCCTTTTACAAGTGTTAATGGTTACCCCTTATGAATTTTTAAAACTTCTATCAAATCTCTTTCAAACTTTTGCCTCTGAAAGAAAAGCAGTCCCAACTTCTCCAATCTATCATTAAACTGTAGCGTCTCATCCCTAGAATAATTCTTGCAAATGATTTATGGTCTCTTTGCAATGCATCACGATCCTTTTTAAAACGTGGCACTCAGACCTGAAAGGATGAAGTCAGCAGTTAGGGAATGGAGTTTGGAGTGTGCACTGAAAATAATGGCTTCAGTCTTCTCCATATTAATTAGAGGAAATTTCTGCTCCTCTACTACAAGAGGTCAGACAACGAATCTAATAACTTAGAAAGAGGGGAAGAATTGAAATGGATGGTGAGGTAATGTCAGATGTCATCATTGCATCTGTGCAAACTATTGCTGGCTTCAGATGATGTGTCAAGGAACAACGTGGAGATCAAGGATAGATCATTGATGGATACTAGAGATAACAGTACAGGACGACAAAGTGAAGACATCACATTTGATTCAACTGTAGCTACAATTAGATATATAAGAACAGGAGTAACATGAGGGCAGAGCCACACGACTTGCCAACAGTGTAGAAAGACGATGTTGAGTTCATCCTCATCAAAGGCTGCAGAGGAGTTGCAAAGATTGCAAACAGCAAATTTACTTTGTCATTGTCAGTTGCAGTCAGGTAGGATGTCTTTTTGACACTGATAAAGAGACAAAGCCATTCCACAACTGCAGGCAGGGACAGAAAGATGAGTAGAGGAAATCAACAATGTAGTGCTGAGTATGATGTAGGAATGATTTTGCGGGGAGTAACTTTTCAGCTAATGACTTAAAAAAGGGACAACTGGAGAATGGTAGTTTGCAAGGGTGAAGGGCTCAGGGTGGTTTTCTGGCAGAGAGCATGTGAACATATAAGCAAGAATAGGCCACTTGAACATTCGAGCCTCCAACATTCAGTAAGATCTCTGCTGATCCGAATTTAACCTCAACTCTACATTCCTTCATTTCCCTGATAATTGTTTATCCCCTTGGTAACCTATCCACCTCTGACTTTAAAATATTTTAAGATTCTGTATCCACTGCCTTCTGAGGAAGGGAATTCCAAAGACACTCAACCCTCTGACAAAAAAAATTAATGAATTGTTTTCCTCAACTGTTTTAAATGTGCGATTTCTTATTTTTAACCTGTGACTCTTCATTCTAGATTCTCTCAGAAGAGGAAACATCCTTTCCACATTTGCTGATCAAGTCCCCTTTGGATTTTCATCTTTCAATTAAGTCACCTCTAATGCTTGTAAACTTCAGAGGATACAGGCCTTGCCTGTTTAGCCTTTCCTCAAAGGCAATCCACTCATTCCAGGTAATCACCTAGCAAATCTTCTCTGAACTGCTTCCAACACATTTACAACCTGATAGGTTGGAACAGCAGCAGATTTGACAGGGAAGGAAAACACCGAAAGACAACAAGAATCATTTACAATGTCAGTAACAGATTTCAGAAGGGGAAGTTGGGTGAAAACACACAAAGGCTGGAGAAACTCAGTGTCCCTGGCAGCATCCATGTATATACAGAGTTAATATTTCAAGTTAAATGACTCCTCTTCGAAACTCCAGTTTTCCTTTATTAAAAGGTATTAGCGATCCAGATGGGTTTTTAAATAGCATCGATGGTTGTCTCACTGTTACTATTAATGGAGCTAGTCTTTTTAAAAAATATAGTCCAGGTTTATTAACTGCACATGAAATATGAATCCATGTCCCCATAGAATTAGCCTGAATCACTCGATTACCAGACGAGTATCAAGATTAGAGTGGTGCTGGAAAAGCACAGCAGGTCAGGCAGCATCAGAGGAACAGAAAAATTGACATTTCGGGCAGGAGCCCTTCATCAGTATACGTCGATTTTCCTGCTCCTCGGATGCTGCCTGACCTGCTGTACTTTTCTAGCAGCACTCTAATCTTGACTCTAATCTCCAGCATTTGCTGTCCTCACTTTCGCCTACTAGACTAGTATGCCTCCAAGTAAATCTCTAAGTTTATATCATGTTCAGAAATAGATTGTACCACGTCATATGGATTGAATTTGTTAACTTGCTAATTAATACTAAAAATGCGATTGAAACTGCGGAAGAATACCTGTCAGTCAAGAAGGCACAGATGAGGTCTTTGGCATGCTTTGAAATTTCAACATCATCTGGAAAATTGAGCGAATTTTTGTGATCCATGATTTTACTGTATGTCCCCACAAGGGAATCTGCATAAAATGGAGTGTCACCTGGCAAAAAGAAATACAGAAGAATTCAGGTGCAACATATTTGGATAAATGATTAACTTTTCTCTGCAAAATGAAAATCAGAAATATGTTGAAATCCTCATCATATACATGTATAAAATAAATGTACCAATTTTGGAATTTATTTAACAATTTGAAGTCAAATTTTAAATCAAAGTTACAATTATAAAAGAAGGCATGACAAGTATAATGATGACAGAGGATATCTGATGTATTTGATTGACAGGTTGGCAGCTGAGGTTAACAAGATCAATCTAACGTTTTCATGTACTTTGATGGGAAGTATGCTGGACAAGGCTTCCCACATATACAGTCTTGATTAATGTCAAAAAGTAAAGATCCATAAAAGGTTACTAAATTTACTGCTATAGCCTTTAGTTTGCAAAATGAAAAAGCAGAAATGAAGGGCACAAATGAAAAGTCCTAACTCTTCTTTTGAGACACTAAATGACACTGTATATTTTCAAAATGTTTACCATTTCAGGATTTGAGCAGCTGCAATCCCCTCTCCACAAGAAGTATCAATAATGAATGCAAAGAAATTATGCAAGCTGAAGGGAACTGATGAATGCGTACCAAAAGAATCCACAAAAAAAATCAAAAACACAAATGGGTGGGATAGATTATGAGTAAAATCTATTGATATAAACAAGCATTAGAGAAGAAAACACAGCAACTACTTAAATGAATCAAAAAAAATCACAGCATGAATGAAAACGAGTTTTGAGAAGATTTGTAGCTCAGGTTCAGGTTCTGGATGTAGGTTTGCTCGCTGAGCTAGAAGGTTGTTTCAGATGTTTCGTCACCATAGTAGGTAACATCATCAGTGATAAGCACTACTGGCCTGGCCCGCTTTCTATTTGTGTGTTTAGGGTTCCTTGGGTTGCTGATGTCATTTCCTGTGGTGACATCATTTTCTTTCTTTTTCTCATGGGTGGTAAATGAGATCCAAGTCAATGTGTTTGTTCATAGAGTTCCAGTTGGAATGCCATGCTTCTAGGAATTCTCGTGCATGTCCCTGTTTGGCTTGTCCTAAGATGGATGCATCATCCCAGTCGAAGTGGTGTCCTTCCTCATCCATATGTAACAATACTACTGAGAGTGGGTCATGTCTTTCTGTGGCTAGTTGATGTTCATGTATCCTGGTGGCTAGGTTTCTGCCTGGTTGTCCAATGTAGTGTTTGTTACATTCTTGCAAGGTATTTTGTAAATGACATTAGTTTTGCTTGTTGTTTGTATAGGGTCTTTCAAATTCATTAGCTGCTGTTATAGTGTGTTGATGGGTTTGTGGGCTACCATGATGCCAAGAGGTCTGAATAGTCTGGCAGTCATTTCAGAGATGTCTATGACGTAGGGGAGAGTGGCTAGGGTTTCTGGACGTGTTCTGTCTGCTTGTTGGGATTTGTTGCTAAGAAATCGGCGGACTGTGTTCATTGTGTACCCATTCTTTTTGAATACACTGTATAGGTGATTTCCTCTGCTCTGCATAGTTCCTCTGTGCTGCAGTGTGGGGTAGCTCATTGAAATAATTGTTCTAATGAAGCTCGTTTGTGGGTGTTGGGATGATTGCTTCTGTAGATCAGTACAAAGGTGTCATCCACTTAGGGGACCCAAAGTTTGGGTTGGATGGTTGAGAGCTATTTGTTTGAGTCTCTGCATTACTGCCTCTGCTACGAACCCTGGTATCCATTGGTTTGTCTGTTGGTTTTGTTGTTGAAGGTGAAGTGGGTGGTAAGGTATAGGTCCACAAGCTTAACGACATTATCCTTGCTGATAAAATTGGAGGTGTGTGATGTATGTGTCTTTGGTTCTTCTAATAATATAGTCAGTGTTTCCTTGACCAGGTTGATGTTGATGGATGTGAACATTGGACAAACAGGCAGAAAACTAGCCACCAGGATACATGAACATTAACTAGCCACAAAAAGATATAACCCACTCTCATTAGTATCCTTACATACGGATGAGGAAGGACACCATTTTGACTGGAACAACACATCCTTCCTAGGACAAGCCAAACAGAGACACGCACAAGAATTCCTAGAAGCACGGTATTCCAACCGGAAACTCTATCAACATACACGTTGACTTGGATCCCATTTAACACCTGCTGAGAAAAAGAACAGAAAACGACATCACCCACCAAGGAAACCTAAATACATAAACAGAAAGTGGGCAATGCCACCAGTGCTTCATTAGGACACTCAGTGATGAGGTTACATAGTATGATGTCGAAATGTATGAAAACAAACCTTCCAGTTGAGCGAGCAAAACCTACATCCAGAACTGGTGTAGGCCATTCAGCCCCTCGAGCCTGCTGCACCATTCAGTGAGATCATGCCTGATCTGTGGCCGAGCCCCATATACCTGCCTTTGGCCCATTTCCCTTACTACATTTGCTTAACAAAAATCACCAAAACAAAACACAGTGGATGCTGGAAACCTGAAGTTAAAACAGGAACTTCAGGAGATCTGGCAACACCTATGGAAAAACAGTTGACTGAAACAAAGATCTCGGTCCAGTAGTGATGCAGTTTAATTAAATCAATGAGCAGACATTAGTTTATAGTGTCAGCAAAGGCAATGCTAGATATCTCATTGAATCAGTCTTCGCTATAGTGTAAAGACAACCACAAATTAGCTGTCTCATTTTATTTCCCTAAAATTTGCTCAGCACGTCCCAACCCCCATATTGAGTGAGAAAAGAATATAGCTCTCTTTAATGCAAAAAGGCTGGATAAGCCTGATTTAGACAAAAGCATTCCACTTAATCAGCAAATCACTCCCCAACTTAAACAGCCAATCAATTCACCATCAACACACAAAATGCACACAATAAACAATACTTAAAGGAGAATTTTGGTGAGCAATCAAGATAAACTTATTCTACAAAAAGATATGGGAGTTTAATGTTCTACACTCAGTTGGAAGTGTTCAAATAAGGTGGTTCCATTTTCTCATCCCAATTGCTGACTAAGATTACATTTTAACATGGATGAGGACCCTAATCAGGCTGTCATAGGTCAGACTGTCACGTCTTTTTAACAAGAGGCTAAGCAATGAAGTTGCAACAGCCTTCACATAAACGTGAAGTGAGAAAAATAACGTGATCTCCAAGAAACTTAAAAAGATTTCCTTTGTGAAATAATGTGAGTGTTTGCCTTTCTATGGTAACAGATTCCGTCCAAGCCAAGCAAAGTGAGACCCTGATATACCGCAGGCATGATTCCATCTTAATTTCTGCCTGCTAAATATTTGAAAGGCAGAGTATGCCAATGCACCGTCAGACAGTCACCTATTTGAGGCTGTTCAATGTTCTTTTTTAATATTCTGACTTGCCCTGTAATTGAAGTAGCATCATTTAGATGGCTTTAGAATCAAAACACCTTGTGCTTGAACCCAAACCCAACCCATTTTTTACTCTCCACCCATATCATTCAAAACCTGCTCTATATCAATAACAAACAGGCAAAATTGTGATGCTGAGCTTAAAGAAGAACAGGGGGAAACTTTGAAGCTAAAGAGTGACATACAAAAAAGCACATGAAGGACCAGACAGCAAAGAAAATGTACTAAACTGTGGAAAGGGTTTAAAAACAATTAGGAAAATGAATATCTAAAATTAAAACATTAAGGAATAGAAAAAGAACACGTATCCCACAGTGACATAAGCAACAAATAGAAGACTGAAATAGAAATAGAACCATTAAGGGGATATGCAAGATGCACTCTCAGTATTCATGTACAAAATCTCAATTTATGAAGGAATAGCAATGGAAAACTTTCAATGTAAATCTAATTCACACCTACAAAAGCAGAGCAACTTTCAAGGTACATGCCATAGGTGCTTGGGTGATATATTTTGTAGATGCGCACTACTGTCAGTGTACCATTAGTGAAAGAAATGAACTTTGCAGATAGCTGGTCAATCAAATGGAGTATTTTGTCCATGTTTTGGATATCCATTACAACATCCTCCTTCCAATCACCACCTCGAGTGGGATCATCCAGCTGGTAGGACAGGATATTTTCACAATAATGATTGGTGGTGTCAGGGAACTTTGACTTGGTGAGCATGCCAAGCGTTTACTTAACCAATCTGTGAGACAGCTCTCCCAATTTTGACATAAGCACCTGAGGTTAGTAATGAGGACTTTGCAGGGCTGACAGGGCTGAGTGTATTATTGTCATTTCCAATACCCACGTCTACATGGACGTTTCAGTTCAGTTTCATTGCCTCATGATTCCATTATGGTTTTCAATGACTAAGTGGCTTTCTTGGCCATTTCAGAGTTGCTGTGGGTCTTTCGTCTCACATGGGCCAGACCAAATAAGGATGGCAAATTTCCTTCCACAAGGACATCAGTCAACCAGGGTGGGATTTTACACCAACAGACAATGGCCTCAATTACTGCCACAAGCTTTGTTCCAGATTCATTGAATTTGTATTTCAAAAGCTGCCATGATGTGTTTTCAATCCCCCATCTCCACAGCATCAGCCAAGAGCTCCAGATCAGTCCTCAGCAAAGGACTCACCTTCATCCTCCTCCGCCCACGCATCAATGAATTTAATACACGCCGTGACGTCGAACACTTCTTCCGCCGCCTCCGCCTCCGAGCTTACTTTCACAATCAGACTCCCACCCACCTTCTGAGGACCCCTTCGCCCACCTCCAACACACTGCATCCACCTGTACACCCCGCACTGGCCTATTACCTGCCCGCGACCTCTTCACTTCCAACTGCAGCCGGGACATTAACCGCCTCAACCTGTCTACCCCCCTGCCCTATTCCAACCTCTCACCCTCACAACGTGCAGCCCTCCAATCCCAACCTCACCATCAAGCCAGCAGGTAAAGGGGGCGCAGTGGTAGTCTGGCGCACTGACCTCTACACCGCTGAAGCCAAACACCAACTCGAGGACACCTCTTTCTACCGCCCCCTCAACCATGACCCCACCCCCCCTCACCAAACCATCATCTCCCAGACCATACAGAACCTCATCACCTCAGGAGATCTCCCACCCACAGCTTCCAACCTCATAGTCCGGGAACCCCGCACTCCCCGGTCCTACCTCCTTCCCAAGATCCACAAGCCCGACCACCCTG
>NC_057712.1:16501937-16532991 GCF_004010195.1 Chiloscyllium plagiosum | reverse complement strand
CCTTCACTGCCGCTCCCTCACCACCCGACGCCTGGAGGAAGAACGCCTCATCTTCTGCCTCGGAACACTTCAACCCCAGGGCATCAATGTGGACTTCAATAGTTTCCTCATTTCCCCTTCCCTCACCTCACCCTAGTTTCAAACTTCCAGCTCAGCACTGTCCCCATGACTTGTCCTACCTGCCTATCATCTTTTCCACCTATCCACTCCACCCTCCTCCCTGACCTATCACCTTCATCCCCTCTCCCACTCACCGATTGTACTCTATGCTACTTTCTCCCCACCCCCACCCTCCTCTAGCTTATCTCTCCATGCTTCAGGCTCTCTGCCTTTATTCCTGATGTAAGGGCTTTTGCCCGAAACATCGATTTTACTGCTCCTCGAATGCTGCCTGAACTGTTGTGCTCTTCCAGCACCAATAATCCAGGCTCCAGATCATTAGTCTAGTGACATCATTACTGTGATGCCATCATGTAAACTGCAGGTAGCAAGACAAGTTTGCAAGATCATAAAATGTGCAAATGGAGTTCAAATCATTAGGGGTACAAATACAGTAGATAGCAAAGAATGTTCCCGTTAGCAGAGAGGTCAAGAAACAGAAGGCGCAGCAGGCCAGGCAGCATCCGTGGAGCAGGAGAATCGACGTTTCGGGCATAAGCTCTTCTTCAGGAAAAAGGGCTCAGGCCCGAAACGTCGATTCTCCTGCTCCTCAGCTGCTGCCCGGCCTGCTGCGCTTTTCCACCACCACACTTTTCAACTCTGGTCTCCAGCATCTGTAGTCCTCACTTTCTCCAAGAAACAGAAGGCACCAATTTAAGGTGACTAGCAATAAAAAGCAGAGAATGCAACACAAAAGGTTTTTTCTGCAGCAAATGGTTAAGATCTGGGTGTTATTACTTGCCTGTGTGGTGAAGACAGATTTAATCATGGCCTTCAAAAAGCAATCAGATAAGCAACTGACAAGGCAAAATGCAGAACCACAGGGAAAGGACAGGAAGGTAGGAACAGCACAGCTCCACTTGCAAAGAGATAACAAACATGTCGGATTGGTTGGACTGAAGGGTCTGTTTCTGTGCTGTATGACTTGCTAAGGATGATGACGACCACAACGGTGTACCAACTGGCCTCCTTCTTTGCTCTAACCATTCGAGGATTTCAAAATGAACATAAAAGCTGGGAGGTAATGTTAAATTTGTACAGGACGTCAATTAACCCACACCTGGGGTACTATGTGCAATTCAGGTCGCTAAACCAAGAACATAGTAAAGCACTTGAACAAAAATAGAAATTGCAGGAAAAGCTCCGCACTTCTGTCAGCATCCGTGGAGAGAAATCAGTTAACATTTCAGGTCAAGTGACCCTTCCTCACAATTTTCCTCAGGCTTCTGAGGAAGGGACCCGAAATATTAACTCTGATTTCTCTCCGTAGATGCTGCCAGACCTGCTGAACTTTTCCAGAAATTTCTGCTTTTGTTTCTGATTTACAGTATCCACAGTTCTTTCAGTTTTTATTTTGTAAAGTACTTGAAATGTGCAGAGAAAAGTGATAAGGATGTTACCAGAATTAAGAAAATGCAAATATTAAAAAGGTTAAAAAAAACCCAGAGATTTCTTTTGTGAAAGAGTAAATTCAAAATAAAAACAAAATCAGAAATTGCTGGAAAAACTAAGTCTGGCAACATCTGTGGAAAGACAGCAGAGATAACGTATTCTTTAGCATGCGTCAATGATCCCGAAATGTTAACTTTGATTTCTCCCAACAGATGCTGTCAGACTTGCTGAGTTTTTCCAGCAATTTATGATTTTGTTTCTGATCTCCAACATTTGCTGTCCTGTGGATTTTAGCATAATTAATAGGCTTGAAAATTAATCAGGCTTGATTTAGCTGCTCATACATACAAACCACTAACAACTAATATACAAGCAGAAAACAAAGTTAATGAGATGTTGCCTTTTATCAGAAGGGACTGAAGTACAAAAGTGGTGCTTTGGCTGTATAATACAAGTTCATCAAAATGATTTGTGCTTAACAGGTGTACTGCTACGAGGAAAAACTGTAAAGCAGTAACTCACCAGGTTCCCTATAACTGTACTTTTCAATCACCCAAACTTAACCAATTAGTTAGACCAAAGCAGTAGATGAACCACACGCAAATTCAAGTCACAAAACATATTGACCTGGCTATCATAGGGTCCAAATTCCAGAACACCCTCCTAAATGTAGTCTGGTGTACTTACACCACATTCACTGCAGTGGCTCAAGAAGGTGGGTTACTGCTATCTTCAAAGGTAATTAGGAATGGGCAATAATCGCGAGTCATGCCAGTGATGCATGAACTCCAGGAACAAATAAAAAGTTACATAAATCTGATTTGTATTATTTTGAATTAACAGGGTGCAGGGCGATGTGATTCAACTAAATAATGCAGTGATATAATAAAGATCCAGTTCAAGAATGACTCTGGGCGGCACGGTGGCACAGTGGTTAGCACTGCTGCCTCACAGCACCAGAGACCCGGGTTCAATTCCCACCTCAGGCGACTGACTGTGTGACGTCTGCACATTCTCCCAGTGTCTGCATGGGATTCCTCCCACAGTCCAAAAATGTGCAGGTTAGGTGAATTGGCCATGCTAAATTACCCGTAGTGTTAGGTTAAGGGGTAAAGGTAGGGGAATGGGTCTGGGTGGGTTGCGTTTCGGCGGGTCGGTGTGGACTTGTTGAGCCGAAAGGCCTGTTTCCACACTGTAAGTAATGTAACGTAACGTAATGAATGTCCCTTGGATTAGAGGTGGGCAACCTAGCAAAGAGATCACGAAGCACCTATTCCTCTTGAAATATAGCAATCAGGAACATTTCCTTGAAAACGTGCTGAGTCAATTAAAATTTTCAAGATTGATGTCAGATTTTTATTAGCTAATTGTATCAACGGACACAGATCATTTTCAGGTAAATTCATTTGTAGGGCAGATCAGCTAGAATCTAATTAGCTGATCCTCACTCACTGAGGATGAAAGAAAAAAAATGATAGGGGCAAAAGATAAACAGATCAAAAATGAGAATTGTGTGGAGAATAAAGTTGCTATAGAGCAGTTAGACCAAATGGCTACACCCGAGTAGTAGATTTTATAGACTTAAAATAGCATTCTCTCTCTCTTGTTGCCAGGTCCTGTTAACCCCCCAGAATTATTAAGCAACTTTGTGTAAAGACATCTGTTGCAGTACCTAACTGAGATTGATGATCGTGAAAAATATCAAATACAAAAAACTCTGCAATCACATAGCATAACTGTGAAACAAGTCAACAAAATATTGCAAGGTTTAATTATTTAATTGGAGAAATGCACCATGTTAAAAGCTGCCGCCAGCTGTTAACTGGCTTATCTGCAGACGAAACAAATTTGTCACCAGAAAATGCTATTATCAGGCAATGCCATCTTCTGTTTACATTCTTTTTTTTAAAAAAATTTAATACAGGTTTCTAAACTTACCAACTAGCATTTCATACAGGAAAACTCCTACAGACCACCAGTCGCACTCCCGGCCATAATAACCATCCCCTCCCTGTGATTTTAGTACCTCAGGAGATATGTAATCAGGAGTTCCAACTGCAGTGTCACAGTGAACCATTCCAGTCTGTGTATTTAGAGGATGGCAATGAGAAAAAGAAAAGAAAATGCTTTACAAAATGCAATGAAAATACAAAGCATGCAGTTTTAAATCATGCTCTGAAGTTAGTGTTTAAATACAGTGTCATCAATGCAATGCATTTTATTAGGCCAAATATTTTACAGTTTTTAAACTGTGCACATTTTAGTGAATGCGCCTTGGCTTATCAAAACATAGTCTGAAAGAATTGGAAGCTGGTGTATGGTATCTTCCCAACCATACACAATTTTACAATAGACTGTTGCTAATTTAACAAACTAAAAACAATTTTTGAACAAACGTGTGCCACATGGTTTATCGGGTGAGTGCTTGTCATGCTGTCCTCCAGCAAAACCGTATGCTTCGGACAGTTTGCAATGAGAAGTTGTTTATGCACAATTCAAAAATGTCTTTTGCTTTTTGCTTTGCAAACAAAAGAGGGCGCCAAAAGAACTGATTCCATATTTGGCAGGGGAACAAAACAAGACAATCATTTGCTTCTATATTCAAAGATTCAAATGAAGGTTGGCATCAATAAATAAAAGTCTGGATTTAATATCAAAGGCAACAGTCTAAATTTCAAAAAAATACAACAAAAATTCATTCAACATGAAATGGTATGCAACAGACTTCTTGCTTTGACATTGAAAGTTAAGCATCTCAGGGTTTAATTCACTTATGATAGGGTACGGGGTAGGTCAGTTGGCTCAACAACTACTTTGCTTTGCAGAGTGAGGCCAAAGGGCAGATTTCATTCCTGCATTGGCTGACGTTACTATGCGGGTTTCCTCGCCTAAGGTGTGGTGACCTTCAGGTTAAAGCACCACTAAGTTATCTCTCCTCATGAGAGTGCAGCCTTATGGTCCAACAGGACTGTAGCTTACGTTACTTTAATGCAACATCGCTCGAAGTCAATGGAAAAGTAACAAAATTATGCAATAAAAACACTCAAAATAATTAAATTGTTTCTCCAAAATGACCTTTTGGTACATGTAAATTTTGGTTACATTTTCAATTAAGATGATTACATGAAAACAAATGACAGATCACAATAAAAATACAAATCTAAAAATTCGTCATTCGTTTCAACTTAAAATCAGGTGACCTTTAAAGAATAGTAATACAGTCACATTTTAAAATGAGCAAAAGATGTGGCAATTTATTTTATTTACATTGGGACAAATATTGGTTTTTACACACAATTTTCAAAATACGGACATATTAGAAAACCACAGTGATTAGTTAATCATATAATTAGCAAACGTCCAGCCAACAGAAATAGTCCCTGCACAATGGCACAATTTTTTTTAAAAGAAACCTTGTTAGGTTCAATGTTAAGAAACTTTTTGATACCATTTCACCGCATATCAACTTACCGAATCCATTTTCATACAAGTACCAAAATCTGCCAACTTTAAATGTCCAAATTTGTCTAACAACATATTATCAGGCTTAACATCTCTGTGTATAAAACCCATTGAATGAATGCCATCCAAGGCGAGCACGACTTCAGCAGTGTAGAACTTGGCCCATCTTTCAGGCACATCATAATTGCTCATGAGGTTTACAAGGTCACCACCAGGCATATACTCCATTACCATATAGAGATATCTGTCATCTTGAAAGGCATAAAATAGCTGCAAGAAAAATAGCAAACATTATAACAATATTTTTTAATAGTACCAAATTATTTGTGAACATCCTGTTCAACATCAGTGCTACTAAACCAACTGTATGCACAACTATTTTTAGAATATGGGTCAGCATATTCCATAATACACATCCACCCTCTGCCCTCATGAGGAAATCAGATAGCATCTCTTAATTATACTGAACACCCCTTAAATTTCTATTCAAAAATTATAAAATTAGCTCCTAAATACAAGTAAATACACAACTAAAACTGTCCAGTCCATACTACTTAAACATTTAAACTGTTCAACTGTTTAAATCAGGAATATTGCACCAATTATTTTTTATGATCATTTTGCGAACCATAAAGTCATCATATCGGACATTTCTGGTAAAGATAGTTATTTAGTGAGGTGTCGCATTCCATCAAGGCACAATTACTTTGTATACAATGTCTAAGTCAAATGTGAGTTATTAAAGTACTTAAGCTTGCCTTAAAATATGAAACAATAACTATGAAATTATAATGGACTTGAGCAGTATTTATTGGTCTGAAAAAGACAGGATTTATTTCAAGAACGTTAAATTCACCCAGATTGCACAATGAGTGCAGAAGGCAAATCGCTATAATGCAACAGGTGGAGCCTTCATAGATTTATACTGCAATACTGGATGAAGGATTTTCTTAGAAAACTGAATGAAGCCATACAATAGTCAATCTGATACTTGTTTTATTTGATACACCATATATCATTTGGCTAACTTAAAAGTTACTGCAAAATATACTGTCACCAGAAAATAAAAGAAAAGCAAAAGAGTGCCATATGATGTCAAGTTTTTACAATAGATATGTTAAACACTACATCAGTTAGCAGTGTGTTATTAGATTGAGCCTAAGTTAACATAAATTGAAATACCTACAAATACAAAACCTTTTCTACAACTAGTTGCATGCGTGGAGCAGACGGAGACCAAGAATTATAAACGTGCAGAAGCTTTAATACTACAGAAGATTAAATCACCAACATTGCTTTGCTGGTTCTTTCTCAGAGCAGTATTGTCCAGAATAAGTAATTTTTATGATTATTTAAGAAATGCACATGTAGACAAACTTCCAAATATTATGTGGAAACAAATTTTTTTTTGTTGGGGGAGCAAATGTATTCATAATTGACATGCGTTGCTTAGAAAAAACTTTTATACAAAAAGCAGACTCGGAATTAATTTCATTGTTGTCAGCACACTACTTCTGTGGTTACTAAATAGTGGAAAAACTTTTGTTTAGCAAACATACACTTGAACTAAGTTTCCCTGAATTGCGCAAGTGTACACACAAATTTTTGTGGATTTAAGTGCATTGCCACACCTGCACCATTGCTCAGTCAGCAATTTCTATTGGACAACATGTATTGCACTGTGGTGGGTTTTTAAAAGGAAGTCTGAAAGGGAGAAGAGGCATATTTGAAGGTACATTTAAGAATGAAACATTCTAAACCATGTGATTGTTGAATTGTAAGCACAGCCAATGATGGGGTGAAGAAAATTTGGGCTCAAGATAGGCTAGATTGGAGGGTCAGAAAATCAGAATTTGTTTTCTGCTTTGAGGTTGTATTTTATTTCATTTTTATGCTTGTTACATATGATTCTCAAACACCTCAGTCTTGTTCAGATAACCCAAGCAGAGAGCTGTGGAGAGTTTTCAAGCAGAGCAATACAAAAAGCTCAATTGTGCTGAAATATAAATATCATCCACAGCATTATTAATACTGTGATTAATTGTTAGAAGACAATCACAAAGTACTTTCAATAGATTTAACAAACATGCAATTTGAAAATATTTTAAAATAACTTTACCTGGACAACCCAGGAACTGTTTGCAAAGGCCATGATATCTCTTTCCTCCCAAAAAAATGCTGAATCAGATCGCTTGATCATTTCAAACTTGCTCAGCAGTTTCATTGCATATACTTTTTGAGATGCTTTATGTCGAACCTATTGGGAAAGTATAATTTATTATTCTGGATTCACATATCTTTAAATGTAAATTTGATGTGTTACTTGCAAATATTTAGAATTTCCAACAACCTGAATTTTCATTGCCTAGTTGCGTGGGATTTTATATATATCAGTTGAATGTTTATGTATCTAGTCACTACCAAGGAGTCACTTGTGATAGCTTCTTTTTCCACTTGCATTTATCCTTTGTTTTCTCCCAGGTATGCTTCAGATGCTTTTCTCCTCATTGGTAGCGTCTGTATATGGAAAAGGTGCAGCTCTGCTCACTGCTCCCTATCCCAAACTGCCCACTGCCTCAACTTTTAGTTGCTTATCCAACACCCACTGGCAGATGAGCAGAAATCAAAGCCATTATCTTTAGCTCTTATCACAAACTATATTGCTTAGCCAATGACTCATTTCCCTTTTCCTGGCAACTGTTGCAGGATCAATCAGACTATTTGCAACCTTAACATCATACTTGACTCAAAAAAAAGCTTCTAATCATGGATCTGCGTCATCTGTAAGAGTGGTTATATAATCATATCCTTGTCTCAGTTTACTTGCTGTCAAATCCTATTGGTATAAACTTGACCAATATTCTAAAATTTATCTGACAAGCCTCCCATATTCAATCCTCTACAAAATGTAAGTTCATGCTTACGTATAGTTAGGGGATAGATACTGTTCTCTACACCTAGGATCGAAGGCGGTGTAGCCTGCCTGGTGCCTGGGTTCAAGATATCTCATCTGGGTGGCAGAAGAACTTGGGAGTGGGAAAGGAAAGGTCCAGCTGTCATACCCATGAAGGTACCAACAATAGAGGTAGAATGAGGAAATAGATGTTGCTGAAGGAATGAGAGCAGTTGGGGTCTAAATTAAAAAACATAACCAAAAAGATAATAATCTTCAAATTACTACCTGAACCACGAGATAATTTGGACAGGGAAATCAAGATTAAAGAGATACACATGTGGCTCAAACATTGGTTTGCAGCAAACTAGTTTGAATTCAGGAGGCATTAGCATGAGGGAAGGAAGAAGCTGTTCTAATGCTTCAGAAACCTGAAGCATTTTGAGACCAGAGTCTTGGTGAATCTCATAACAAGGGCTGTAGTTAGGGCTTTAAACTAAACAGTTGAGGGAGTGAGTTCAGTTGCATGGAAAATTATAAAATCAAAAGTAAAGAAGTAGGATTGCAGGTTAGTGATGAGGTTGATTGCTACCTGAAAATAAAAAGGGACAGAAAGTGTAAATGTCATCTTGCACCAAGCAACCATTGAAGTGTACGGAAACTCAGTAATAGAACAAACTTAAAGGCTTCATATCTTCATGTACAAAGCATTTGAAATAAAGTTGAATAACATACAGCAGAAATCAAGGTAAATGATTATGATCCCACAGCCATTAAGGAAATGTGGTTGCAAGGAGATTAAAGCTGGGAACTTAACATTCAGGCATATTTGACCTTTCGGAGAGATAGGATGGATTGAAAAAGTGATGCAGTACTGTTAATACGATACAAAAGCTATAGTGATGATCTAGGCTCAGATGATGTAGAGTCTATTTGAGTGGAGGTTCTAAAAAAAACAGCAAGGGAAAGAAGACATTGGTAGGAGTAGTGTACAGACTCCCAAAGAGTAGCTAATTTGTAGGAGAGACTAGAAATCAATAAATAATAGGAGTATCTAAAAGTAGAGAAATAATTATGGGTGACATTAATCTTTACGTTGACTGAGTTAATCAAATTAGAAAGGACTGCGACAACAACTAAATCAAAGAGTGCATTGGGGATGATTTCCTGGAGCAATAAGTCATGGAGCCAATGAGGCAGCACACGATCATGCATTGGGTAATGCGTAAAGAGGTAGTTTAATAAATTATCTCAGAGAAAATGATCCTATAGGAAGTAGTGATCATAACACAATGAATTTAATATGTAGTTCAACAGTGAGAAACTTGGATCAGAAATAACTGTTTAACTTAAATAAAGAGAATTACAATGAAATGAGGATGGAGTTAGCTGAAGTAAACCGAGTAGATAGATTCTTCGAGGAGAAAGTGAGGACTGAAGATGCTGGAGATCAGAGCTGAAAATGTGTTGCTGGAAAAGCGCAGCAGGTCAGGCAGCATCCAAGGGGCAGGAGAATCGACGTTTCGGGCATGAGCCCTTCTTTCCTCATTCCTGAAGAAGGGCTCATGCCCAAAACGTCGATTCTCCTGCTCCTTGGATGCTGCCTGACCTGCTGCGCTTTTCCAGCAACACATTTTCAGCTCTGAGTAGATAGATTAGCAGGAATGATAGCTAGCAAGCAGTAGCAGATACTTAAGGAGATAAGTCATACAAAAAAGTAAGGAGAAAACATTCTAAGGGATGTCTAAACTAACCATGGCTACCCAAGGAAGTGAAGAAGAATATTAAGTTGAAAGAATGCCAAAGTCAGTGATAACCCTGAACACTGGGATAAATTCAGAATCCAATAAAGGAGGCCTACAAAGACAATAAAGACACAGAACATAAGCTATTAGGGTAAACTAGTGAGGGATATAACAACTGACAGTAAGTGCTTTATTAGATACATGAAAAGGAAGAGAGAGGTCAAAGTAAATATAGACACCTTAGAAAATGAATCTGGGGAGACAGTTTGGGGAACAAAGAAATGGCAGAGGAGTTAAACAGATATTTTGCATCAGTCTTTACAGTGGAAGATACGTTGCACATTTCATTAATATTAAAGAATACAGGGGAGGGATCATGTACCATCATAATCATTAAAGAAATAGTATTAGTTGAACTAACAGGGCTGAAGGCACATAGGTTCTCTGGCCCTGATGGCTTCCATTCTAGGATTCTAAAAGAGGCAGCTACAAAGACAGTGGATGCATTGCTGGTAGTTTTCCAAAAGTCATCGGGTTCTGGAAAAGTACGAGAGGACTGGAAAATTGCTAATACAACACTCCAATTCAAAAAGGGAGGGAGCCAAAAAAGCAGGTACCTATAGGCCAACATCTATTTTTCAAAAAGCATTAGAGTCAATTATTTAGGAAGTAATTGCACAACATTTGGACAATCAAGCACAGTCAGCATGGCTCCATGAAAGGCAAACTGTGCCTGACTGATTTATTAGAATTTTCTGAAGAACTGTCAACCAGAACAGATAGAAGGGAACAAGCAGATGTGTTGCATTTGCACTTCCAGAAGGTGTTCAACAAGGTACCTCATAATAGCCCATAGTGCTGGAGGTAGTATATTGGTATGGGTAGAGAATTAGTTCATGGGCAGGAAACAGCAAGTGGGAATATGGAGTTCTTGTTGTCACCAGTGGGAGAACAAAAGAACAGAATATTATTTCAATAATAACTGAAAGTTTTCAAAAACTGCAATACAAAGGGACTTTGCGTACTTGTTAATGAAACACAAAGCTAGCATCTAGTTGCAACAGGTAATCAGGAAGGCTAATGGAATATTGACCCTTATTTCAAGGGGATTGGAGTAAAAGAACAGAGACAGCCTTACTGCAACTGTATTGTACAAGGTGCTGGTCAAACCCACAGCTGGAATACTGAGAGTAGTTTTGATCCACTTACTTAAGGAAAGATATCAATTTATTGGAGGCAGAGAAGTAAAATAATTCATGGTATGGGGGGGGGGGGGGGGGGAGTGGGGGAGGTTGTCTTATGAGTGAAGATTAAACAGGTTGGGATCTACTTACCAGCAATTAGAAGAATGAGAGGTGATACCATTGAAACAGATAGGATTCTTAACGGGTTTGACAGGGAAATGCTGAGAGGACGTTGCCCCTCATGGGAGAGTCTAGGACCAGAGGGCGCCATCATAGTCTTAAATTTGCGCCCCTTTATTCTGAGATGAGGATTTTTTTCTCTCAAAGCACTGATTGATGGGGGCAGCGTCCTTTCATATATGTAAGGCTGAGATAAATAAAATCTTGATCAGCAGGAGAAAGCGAGGCAAGGGGCAGAAAAGTGGACATTCCTACTGAATGGAGGAATGGGCTTTAGGGGCAAAATGGCCTACTCCTATCCCTATCTCTTACAGTCTTATGCAAAACCCTGTTGCGTCTGTCCTAGTCCACACCAAGTATCATCATCCATCATTCTCTGCGTTTTGAGCAGCAATGGCTCCTGGTTGAATCATGATTTCAATATTTTCATCATTTTCAAATTCTTTCATACCTCACCCTGAAACATGTATTCCTCCAGCCCCACAACCTTCTGCAACACATGCCCGCTTCTAAATTCTTAACACCTGTTAATTCTTAATTTTATCTGTTCTACCAATGGCGGCCACATTTTAACATCTGAAACTCTTTACTCTGAAATTCCCTTCATAGCCTACTTCGCCTCTTTTTTTAAACCTTTAAAACAATGTTAAAACTTCATTACTCACCAATTCACTTTAAAGCAGAATTAACAGTATGAATCCCAAAAATGTGTGAAGAGAAAGCATTAGGAATTCAAGACTTGTCCAAATGAATAAGAGAATCTGAAGGTAAATATCTATCAACCTGATCTTAATTTTGAGTTTAAATACAACTCACTCTGCCATCATGATTGTTCACGTAATTTCCACTCAAAAGACTCTTCCCACTTCTTATTAACTTTGGATGGAGACAATGGTCATTTGGTTTATTTGCTCCAAAGGATTGAAGATTACTTACCAGCTGAACTTCACCGAATGCACCTCGTCCTATCACTTTCACAACCTCATAGTCCTCTGCTTTCATTTGCATTTCTCGAACTTTGCCCATTACTTTGTCATCTGGAGAGAAAAGAAATGCATTTTCAACTGTTTTTGTTATCTGCAAACAATCTTACAAAACCTTGGTATACATTGATTCGAGAAAATATTCATTATCTAGGCAATATGCTGGCTCAAGCAGGCAACAGTTTGAATAAGCTGCAGCACAGTGACATATGAAGATATTCAGAGATGGCTCTTACAGTGTTATTTCCATTGGTCTAGTGCCAAACTTGCTAAACTCCCTCACAAGGTATCAGTAATATTTATATACACAACCTTGGTTTCACTGTAGACCATGAGTTTTTCTTTCCTGGTTTACCACCCATTGTGACATTTTTCACCCAAGCACCAATGCTCCCTCCAAATTTTCTTTGTACAGGTGTATTAGATAAACTACAAATTCATCTAAGCAGTATTTCCCTATCCATGACCAGCTTACATTTTTACAAGTCAGTGAACTTTCACAAGCTGTGAACAGCCTGCATGCATTTCAATGCATGACTCATTCCCAATTACACGTTAGCAGTAGCACTGCTTGTTTCCCATGGGTCCCATTCCATTTAGAAGGCCCTAGTCCACCTCTACCTCTCATGTGCCACATTCTCCCTCTGATCTAAAAGTCCATTCCAGCCTTCCACATATCTGCCCTACTTTGTCTCATTTTACACATCGCACATCCTTGCCCTAACACAAGAACTGGCACTTGTAGGATAGCAAATGCAATTTCAAAGAAATAGAGAAAACACAGAATTTGAAATTCAGCCAGAGATCACATTCCACCTTAACAATCCATTCACTTCAGAGAACAGTGAATTGAAACTCTCAATCCGGTCACTGCTCACACCCATGCTTGTCACTGAGTGGCTTGCTTTATTTTAAAACTTAATAAACTTCAAAAGCGTTGTGTGGACATGCAACCTAGAAGGAACTCTGCGCAAAGAAGTTCTAGTTAAGGGTCTGAGACTTGGCTACACAGCATGAATATTTCCTTGAGGAGAAAGTGAGGTCTGCAGATGCTGGAGATCAGAGCTGAAAATGTGTTGCTGGAAAAGCGCAGCAGGTCAGGCAGCATCCAGGGAACAGGAGAATCGACGTTTCGGGCATAAGCCCTTCTTCAGGAAAGAAGGCATAAGCCCTGAAGAAGGGCTTATGCCCGAAACATCGATTCTACTGTTCCCTGGATGCTGCCTGACCTGCTGCGCTTTTCCAGCAACACATGAATATTTCCTTACTTATAGAATCTCTCATTACTAGCAGAGTGCTATTCGTGTAAATTACCTGTCTCTTCCTTCTATAAATAATTCCTTGCTCTATGGTCCCAACATTTTCCTCAAACCCACGACCCTCTGAATCTATGCTTATGTCCATCACATACAACTACCTATTGAACTATTCCACCACTCATATAGTTCATTAAAAGGAGGACATACTTGCTCCAATCATTCCAGACAAACACTTTAGCTATGTGCTTTAAAAACACAACAACACATTTTTACGTTTTGCACCAAAGTTTCTAAAGTAAACAATAATAATGATAACTCTGGTGACTAATGATAAAGTACAGTCATTAAGACACACAAAAAGTTTAAACTTACATCTATTTAAGAAATTTTCAATGTTTTTGTTCTTCCTTAGAGCGGGAAAGTCCAAATCCTGGACCAGCGCATTGAGGCCATCCTGAAAAATAAAGCTTGTGTTACTCATGAAATGTATACAAGTGTAACATTAATTGGATATATCGATTTAAAGAAAAGGAAAGCACAAAATAGTGAATTTTAACAGTAGAACCACAAAGATACTTCACCCATTTAAAGCTAAGGACCAAAATTCCAGAAAGCTGCTAGTCAAATATGTAGGCTAAGTCACAAATCTACATATACTTTGAAGAATTCATTTGAAGCATAGCATCAATGAGAATAGTCAAAGCATAGTCAGAAGTATCAGTCCTCAGGTTTGGACGATCCATTCTGAAGAAATGCGAAGTTTCTTGTTCATTTTACTCAAATATCTGTACATCATCCCTAACACCATTTCATTTCAAAGGTCATAAGTAACATATTTTTATTCATTTGTGGGATGAGGATGTCACTATCTAGGTGATCAGTTTTTGCTGATCCCTAATTGCCCTGGAGGTGGTGAGCTGCCTTCATGAACTGTTGCAATCCCTTGGAGATACAGTCAACCACAATGCTGTTGGGAAGGGAATTCTGGGTTTTTAACCCAGAGACAGATGGGACAGAGGAACTTGGTGAATTACTGATGGTACAGGACACACTCAGATCGTGATGGTGATGCTTGGAACATTGTCCAAGTACGAGTCCTGGAGTATAACTTTGTCAGGCTGCTGTTCAATCTGTGGGATAGTTCTCCCAATATTGGTAAAAGTCCCCAGATGGCAGTATGTAGGACTTTACATGGTTAACAGGACTGTGTTTGCCAGCATTGTTTCTGGCAATTTATATAAATATAAAGCAGCAAGCTAGTAACTGCCTTCCAAAAAAATTTGTGTTTTTTTTCCTTTGTTGATTCACAGTTGATCAAGTGACTAGTAATTTGTCCAAGATGATCACTTCTGAAGTTTCAGAACCACAGTGATTAAACTGACCAATCGATCAGGTTGGGTTTATCTTTACACCTCTTTCCAAACAAGGATAACATTTAAAATTCTCCAGTTCTATTACCGTACCTATATCCAAAGAGTTCTGAAAGACTACCTTTGTTGGAATGGTCACTCCTGCACTATAGGGTGACTGGGTCCCTATGGAGCTTTTCCCTTGCTCCGTTGAATGCTAGGTTAGAAGAAACGTAGCAAAGAAAAAAAAATACACTGGCTTTGTTGCTCAATTTTGATCGTTATTTTCAGGTAGCTGATAATCAACTGGACCAGTATAAAGTTATATTTATTTCAATGTAAGAATACTGTTGTATATTGAATTTTTGGTGTTTGCTGTAATAAATTATCTTATTTGGATCTTCGATAAGTTT
Source organism: Chiloscyllium plagiosum (assembly GCF_004010195.1). Taxonomy (NCBI): domain Eukaryota; kingdom Metazoa; phylum Chordata; class Chondrichthyes; order Orectolobiformes; family Hemiscylliidae; genus Chiloscyllium; species Chiloscyllium plagiosum. The sequence goes on along the minus strand of NC_057712.1, from coordinate 16,517,972 downwards.
GAACTGTTAATGAAAGTTGAAAGCAAGCTTTATAGTCATTTCAGTGATACACAGTTGTATTCACCATCTTATGAGATCGGTAATTTGTAAAAAAGTTTTATACTACTATATAACAGCTCATTCCGTTTTCTGTGATAATACATACAAGGAAACAGATCATTTTCTCAATTACCAGAGATTCTTCCATCACAACTGAGCAGAGGATATTATATAGAGAAACAAGCTTATAAAAGGTATTTTGGTTGCAGTGGGACCAGCTACATTTAACTGTGGCATACAGAATGCTGTATTGATAGCTGTGTAACTCAAATATACAAGAACACATAATTAGCAATGTTGCAATTAAGTTAAGATATGGATTCATTAATGAATAAACAACATGGATGAGGTGTTGGGTGTGGAGGAGGAGGAAAGAGGAGAAGAGAGAAAGAGACAGGCAGACAGACAGTGTTAAAGGTTTGTGATGGCCTGAAGATTAGCTGGGTGGTTAATAGGGAAGAACAAGATTTCAGTTTACAGGAAGATACAAACAAGTTGGTCAGATTGGCAGATCAGTGACAAGTAGAATTTAACCTTGCAAAATATGATACGATGCACTTTGGAAGAAGTAACAAGATAAGAGAGTACTCATTGAATGGCAGGACACTGGGAAGCTCAGAGGAATAAAGGACATTGAGGTGTCTGTCCACAGATTCCAGAAGGCCACCACTTCATTAACCTTTATTTGTGTGACACAGACTATAAGAGCAGGGAGGTTGTATAACAGCTGTGCAAAACTTTAGTTAGGCCACAGCTGGAGTATTGTATGCAGTTCTGGTTATCACACTTTAGGAAGGATAGATAGACTGGAAGGGGTGCAGGAGAGATTCACCAGGATGTTGCCAGGGTTGAACCATTTTGGGCTATGAAGAGAGATTGGACAGGCTTGGATTGATTTCTTTGGACCTGATTGAGTGTAAAGGATGGACAGAGTGGATAGAAAGCAGCTGCTCCCCTTAGCTGAACAGTCAATAATGAGGGGACAGAATTTTACAGTGGGAGAATGGAGGGTATTTGAGGCAAAAAAGTTTCAGAGGATGATGGGAGTCTGCAATGCATTGTCTGGGAGAGCAGTAGGGATGGAAACCTCACAACCTTTAAAAAGTACATAGATGAATACTTGCAATGTTATAAGATTCAAAGCTATGGCCTATGTGTTGAAAAGTAAGATTAGTGTAGCTAGGTCAGTGCAGCCTCTTCTGCGCTATATAGCACCATCAATTCATTCCAATTATAAATAGGGGATTAAAAGTAAGCTTTTACTTGTAACAGTCTTTGGCTATGAAGTACTTTATAATGCCCTTTGACAATAATGTATTTACCATGAAACCTATGACTACTTTTCTATATTTGTTTATATCATCTCAAAGAGAACACTCATACAAGAACAGCAATATAGGTTACAATGAAGAAAAAGTGCCATTCAAAACATAAAACCAGTAAGATTTCTGTATAAGATAACTAACTGAATACAACAAAGCCTTAAGTGCATCAAATACTGACACAAATAAATCAGAAGTTATCAAATAAGTTGCAAGTGAAAGCTTTTTAATATAAAAAGAAGCAAGATACCATTACAAAAATACATAGGACATTCTGCTTTAAAATTAGAGAGAGCTCATCAGAAAATAAGTCTTCTGGCCCAAATACTGAAACATATAGAGAACAAAATAGATTAGATATTAAGTTACTATGCAAAAGAGAACATCAGGTAGTTACAAGTTTATAGAATCATTGAGTCATGGAATTACAGAGCCATACAGCACAGAAACAGACATTTTGGTCCAACTCATCCATGCCAATGAGACGCCCCATTTGCCAGCATTTGGCTCGTATCCCTCAAAACCTGTCCTATTCGTGTAGGCATCCAGATGTCTTTTAAATAATGTTGTAACTGTTCCAGCCTCCACCATCTCTTTTGACACCTCATTCCAAATATTCGCCACTTTCTGCGTGAAAAGATTGCCCCTTAGGTCCCTACGTATATCTTTCCCTCTCACCTTAAACCCCATGCTCCCGAGTTTTGGGCTCCCCTACCATGGGAAAACGACCTTGTCTATTTATCCTATCCATGTCCCTCATGACTTTTATAAACCCCTATAAAGTCTCCCGTCATCCTCCGATGCTCCACAGAAAACAGCCCCAGCCTATTCAGCCTCTCCCTGTAGCTCAAACTCTCCAACCTTGGTAACATCCTTGTAAATCTTTTCTGAACTCTTTCAAGAATCACAACAACTTCCTTATAGCAGGGAGATCAGAACTGAATGCAATATTCAAAAAGTGGCCTCATCAATGTCCTGTATAGCCACAACATGACGTCCCAACTCCGATACTCAATGCACTGACCAACAAAGGAGCACATACCAAATGCCTTCCTCATTACCATGTCTACCTGCGATTCCACTTTCAAGGAAATATGAACCTTCACCCCAAGGTTTCTTTGTTTTGCAACTCTCCCCAGGACCTTGCCATTAAGTGTATAAGTCCTGCCCTGACTTGTCTTTCCAAAATGCAGTACCACACATTTATCCAGATTAACTCCACCTACCACTCCTTTGCTCATTTGCCCATCTGATCAAGTTCCCGCTGTGCTCTGTGGTAATCTTCTTCGCTGTCCACTCCACCAATTTTGATGTCATCTGCAAATTTACTAACCGTATCTCCTATATTCACATTCAAATCATTTATGACAAAAAGCAGTGGATCTAGCAATGATCCTTGTGGCACAGGCCTCCAGTCTGAAAAAGTAAACCTCCACTGCCACCCTCTGTCTCTTACCTTTGAGCTAATTTTGCATTCACATGGCTGGCTCTTCCTGAATTCCACATGGTTCAACCTTGCTAACCAATCTATAATGCTGCCCCCTGTCAAAGGTCTTGAAGTCCATACGGACAACATCTACCACTCTGCCTTCATCAAAGTTGTCAACTATCAGAAAAGGTTGAGGTCAGAAACCCTTACTCAGATTCTTCCAAAGAAACTACCCCTCCCCCTTGATTCTTGAAACAAACGAGTGAAGTAATTCAAACACTCATATTTAGCAGGGTGACCTTTTGGCCCTTCTGTCTGTGCTGGCTAACAAAAATTTAATTACTCAAATCCTATTTTTCAGCTCTTTTCAGCACCGGCGGGTCAGTGTGGACTTGTTGGGCCGAAGGGCCTGTTTCCACACTGTAAGTAATCTAATCTAATCAAAAACAAATTACTGCTGAAACACAGCAGACCTTGTTGCATCTGTGACGAGAAAACAGAGCTAATGTTTTGAGTCGAATGGCTCTAATGTGTTCTAACTAAGATTCACCAGACTTGAAACACTAACTCTGCTTTCTTCTCAAAGATGATGCCAGGTTTGTTAGGTTTTGCCAACAATTTCTATTTTTGTTTAGAGCTACTTGTGCTTGTGGAACAGTATCTTATGCTGAGCTATCACATTAAGTGAAAATTATGGTCTACATATTGTTTTTAATAAAGACACACATTCAATTAGGAGATGCTGATATTCTCTCTAACTTTCCTCTCAAGACAGAGATAGAAAGAGCCTTGGTGACATTCTTGGAAGTATCTCAGAATTTCTGGTACAGTGTATTGGTTCAGTATGCTCTATGATCATGCAGGTAGTTGATTAGCTCAGTTAGCTGAATGGCTGTTATGCGATGTAAAGAGATATCAACAGCACAGGTTCAATCCTTGCACCAGCTTGAGATTATAATGAAGACTCCAATTTCTCAACCTCTCTCCTCACCTGAGGCATGGTGTGTCTCAGGTTAAGTCATCAGTCATATCTATAATGTGAGACCAACCCTATAGTCCTTGTCAAGTATGGTGACTTTATCTATAAACACGCTAAGGAAGTGATCAAAATCAGTTGTACAAAGTTATGCTGCTTTACAAACTTTCATCATTTTCATGAACTGGCTTTTGGGAGAAGATTAAGCAAAAACTGCTCGGTCCAGTTTTTCAAATGTTCCATTTTTTTATTTAACAAATAATTATGTTCTTTGCATTACAATCCTCATAGAGACCAATAACATTGGCAAGAAATTTCAAGTTCTACTCAACAGCTGAAAAGAAAAACATCACAAGATTTCACATTGGAAACTTTTAATGTGATAAATGATCAAAATACTACATAGAGAACACTATTTGCCTGGGCAGCATCTACTTCAAAAGACAGAACATCTCCCCGTTAATGCTTACCATACATAACCCTCCAAAGTCTTTACAGCAAACAACCTACATTTGCTCCCAGTTTCCAATGGCTTTGCATTTCCACAAATAATAACCTCAAGTGACAATCACCAGGTGTCTCCTTTAGTTTTTAAAGCAATTCCTTATCTGATTTTAGCAGTAAAGCTTGTCCAATATTTCTTGACATTACGTCAGGGTAAATTTCCTGGAATCTTCAAAGAGCTGTAAGGTGTATCTCTTTGACTGGACACCACCTTCATTGCGATCGTTCACAAAGCCAAGAACCAAACTCTTTCTTGGACTCTTCATGTGGACGCATTGGTTACAAAGGCCCAACATCTCTTCTTCCTCAGGCAGCTGAGGAAATTTGGCATGATGGCAAATACCCTTGCCAACTTTTAAAGGTGCGCTATCGAGAGCATTTTCTCTAGATATATCACTCCCGATTTGGCAACTGTACCATTCAAGATCAGAGACTGTGACAAAGGCCAACCTCCCATCTATAGAATCCATCTATCCGGCCTGTTGCCAAGGAAAGGCTGCCAGCATTCTCAAAGATCCATCCCACCCTGGCAATGTTTTTCTACAACCTCCACTTTTGGGGAGAAGATTACAGAAGCCTGAAAACACACACCAGCCGGTTTGGAAACAGCTTCTACCCTACTGTTGTTAGAATACTGAATGGACACTAACTCTTCAGATTTGCCTGTACCAGTGTTTTTGTTTTTGCTGCTGTTTACCTATTATTTACTTATCTATGCTACTTAACTCTGTGATCTGCCTGCATTGCTTGCAAGACAAAAAACTTTTCACCGTGCCTCGGTACACGTGACAATAAATTCAATTCAATTCAATTCAATTCAAGAAATCTCATAGCTGATCACATAAAACTGTTGAGATAGTTATTGCAGAGAAGCCTGTAACCGGACTTCAGAAATGTCTTCTTCCATGCCAACCTTAAATCTATTAGCCTTGCGTCCAGGCAGAAATGCTGATTTGGTTGTTATTGACCCCAAATCTCTTTCGTCTTTAGAAATAAATAAACAAGCCATAGCACCATTGTTTACATCCTGATTATTTTCAACATCTTTCTGGGACTTTGGAAAACAAGTCTGACCATTGTGAACTCAAACTGCTGCCATTGTCATCCAGTCATGGAGCAGTACAGCACAGAAACAGACCCTGCGGTCTAACTCGCCCATGTTGACCAGAAATCCTAAATTAATCTAGTCCCATTTGCCAACATTTGGCCCATGTCTATCTAAACCCTTCCCATTCACGTACCCATCCATTTGCCTTTTAAACATTGTAATTGTACCAGCTTCCACCACTTCCTCTGGCAGCTCATTCCATCTCTGCATGCAAAGGTTGTCGCTTAGGTCCTTTTTAAATCTTTCCCCTTTCACCTGAAATCCATGCCCCCGAGTTTTGGACCCCTTTACCCTGGGAGAGAGAGCTTGGCTATTCATCCTATCCATGCCCCTCACGTGATGCTCCAGGGAAGAGTCCCAGTCTTTTCAGCCTCTCCGAATAGATCAATCCCAGCAACATTCTTGTAAATCTTTTCTGAACCCTTTTAAGTTTAAGAGCATCTTTCTTTAGCAGAGAGACCAAAACAGAGTGGCCGAACTAACCGCAAAGCCCACTAGCCCAGTAACACAATCCATTCTTCCCTTTAACTTTGCTCAAGGAACTGCTCCAGCTTGCTTGCAAACAGGCTACAAAGATCACGTGACCATCTTCATTTGGTCTTAAGTTTAAAGAAATAGCTTCTAAATAATAAATAAAAACTGAAAGAACTGCGGATGCTGGAAATCAGAAACCAAAACAGAAATTGCTGGAAAAGTTCTGTATGCCTGGCAGCATCTGTGGAGAGAAATCTGAGTTAACGTGTCAGGTACATGACCTTTCCTCAGAACCTTCCTCCCTGAATTCTGAGGAAGAGTCACTGGACTCAAAATGTTAACTCTGAATTCTCTCCACAGTTGCTGCCAGACTTGCTGAGCTTTTTACTCCATAACAACATTCTTATAAACCTTATAATTGTATCATTAGACATTAAGGCTCCGTCTCAACAGTTTGACTCTCAGAAAACAAAAAATAAAATGACTTTTTCGGAACTGAAATTATGCTCAGCACCAAAATTCCTTCACAACAAAATGACATTGAGGGGGAGGATGTTGAGGCTCAATTTTAGGAACAGAGGACAGGAAGTTAACTTGATTCACAGGGTTCTTGTTAAAGTAGAAAATATTAGCAGGAAATGGAATCACAGTTAACAGAAATATTTTAAGAAAATGCTTTTAAAATGACATTAATTTGTATGAATTATATATTCAGATTTCAAAAGCATTAAATAGATTTGCCAATAGACTTAGCAAATTGTAGCTTTCTTTAGAATGCTAAGACTATGATTTTGCATGCACTTGGGCACTTAAAGCTATTACCTGCTGAAATATTAATCACAAATGTAACAGTAAAAACAAATAAAACATTCTGATTCACTCTGTTAAAAAAAAATTACCAAGTACATCAGTCTGAAACTTCAAGATTTATCCACTCTAAGAACACAGCAGATGGAATTTAGCAACAGGTATCTTTCAACCTCAGCTATGTACAGAGTAGGTGCCCATATCATGTACAGTAGTCCCCGATCTCTATGCCTTGCCACGCAAGTGTCAAGCAATGATCACCTCCAATGACAGAAAAATCTAACCGCCCCATGAATTCAATGGTATTACTAGTAATGAATCCCCCACTCAAACATTTTGGGTGTCACCACTGACCGGGAATTGAAGTGAACCAAGCCATATAAATACAATGGATTAACAATCAAATCAGAGCTAGAAATCCTGCACCAAGTAACTCATTCCTGACTTTCAAAAGCATGTCCATCATCGATAAGGCACAAGTCAGGAGTACAATGGAATATCTTTCTTACCTAGATATTTCCAGAAGCTTGACACCACCTGGATAAAGTAGCCTGCTTAAGTATTACAAAACTCACAGACAATTACTCCATCCATCATTGATGCACAGCAGAAAATTACTAGGCCACTTAATGTTTGTAGGCTTGGAAGGTGCTATCAATTAGAAACACAAGGTCAACAGATACATGAGTACACCACCACCTGAAAGTTCTCTTCAAGTCATTCATCATCCTAAGCTGGAAATATATAACCCTTCCTTCAGTGTTGCTGGGCCAAAATCCTGAAAGATTCTCCTTAACAGCATTGAGCGTGTATCTGCACCAAATGGACTGCAACGTTCAAAGCTACAGGGCAATGTGGGATGGGCAATGAATGCTAGCCAACTTCCCATGAATGAATTTTTTTAAAAACCCACTTCAACTACCTTTACCAACCACACTTCTGCCCCAACTCTCTGAATTCAAAACTTTCCAAATTAATCTCTCTACATTCTTCACATTTTTAAAATCTCCCTAATCAGGCTTTTGATTATGAATGCTCTAATAATAATGAATTTCAAAGCCCCTGGAAGGGAAACAAGAGGAGAAAGTGCTGGATTACACAAAATGTGAAAAATGCACCGAATTATCAAATTCATTGCTAATAGTAAACAATTTATACTTTAACCCTGAGACAAGATTAATGAATGTTCAATAAATTGAAGTATAGGCCAGTAATCCAGGAAATTATAACCTGTGCTTCAGATTGGCAGTTTTTAATATTCAGGTCAGGAATCATTTAATTTGTTTTTTTATTGCTCATTTCCTTTTTCTCGTGTCACTTTGTTTTCTCTACGCCTACTCTAGAACCCAAAATAGTGCCAAACAAACCACTTGTCAGGTACACAGTGAGTCACTTCATCACAACCTTTATTTCCTATATTTTCAAAGGTTTCTTCATCAGTATCTTAAAAAAATGAATTTTTAGCATTTATTTCTCACTCCTTACCAATTTCAATAATTCCCTTACATGAATGCAACAAGATTGTAGCAAAGAAAGGATATTACCACCAAAATAGAGGTTAGAAATTTTAAATCAACACTTTGACTCATCAGGAGTCAATGTAGGTCATCGAACACAGGGGAACGGCATTAAAGGGGAATGGGTTTTGTCGCTAGTTAAGACATGAGCAGTTGAGGTTTAGATATCTTCAAATTTACAGAGGATAGACCTTTGGAGACTGCTCAGGAGTTTACTTAAGCATTTGAATCTGGAGGTAACACAGGCATGAGTATAAGGGCTACAGCAGATAAGGTGAGAGAGGGCACAGTGAGTGAAATTATGGAGGTTGAAATAAATTGTGATGCACAAATAAACTTTCAGGATTAATGTAACATAAAGACTGTTAACAGACCGCTTAGCCTCAAAGTACCAGGTTGAAAGATAGAGTTGGTAGGTAGACAACAGAATTGGAGTGGGGAGTGAAAACTGTGGCTTCAGTCTCCCAACATTTAATTCATGGAAATTTCCGCTGTTACTGGATGTTGATAATTTAGAGTAGTGGAGGCATTATGCGAGCTAGTGTTGACATAGAGCTGAGTGATTTCAATGTACATATGAAAACTAAGATCATGCCTTTGAATGATGCTGCCAAGAGGTAATACGTAGATAAGACTAAGTGTGTAGGGAACGAGATAATGATGTGGGAGTAGGAAGGGAAGCCATTGCAAATGATTATCTACTTTTGATTGTTTAAGTGAAAATGGTAATATATGGCAGCAGTTTAATCCAGCTGGATGACAGCACAGAGGCATTGCAGGAGGTGGCATGGCAAACATTATCAAATGCAGTTAAACATCAAAGGACAAGGAAGGAAAATTTACTCATGTCACAGTTAAATAGGTGCCATCTGTGCCTTTGGCAAGAGCTGGTTCAATATCACAAAAGGGAGGAATTCAAGCACTGAGTTCGAAAAAAGCAATGAATGGATTTGGGAGATGACAACATGTTCAAGGACTTTGGAGCGGAAAATTAGGTTGGAGAGATGATAGTTTGCAAAAATGGAGGGATTAACAGTTGCATTTTTGATGCGATGGAAGACGATAGCAGATTTTTAAGTGGAAAGAAACACAATCTAAATTTGCTAATCTAAATTTAGCCTAAGTTAGAGGGACTCCATAAAATTAACTAAAACTCCAACCAGCAATTTGAATATTGCACCATTGCTGTGGTTTGGGGACAGGGTCACGGAGGTTTCTGACTGTGATGTGCCACTTTCCCATTTCAGACAAAACGTTGGAAACACTGCTGGATATTGCCTTGAAGAAAGGATTGCCAATCACAGATTGTTCACACAGCTCTGCTCATGCACAATCTTGGTGGCAATTTGCACACCCAGTCTAACCTCAAAAAGGGGGTTGAAAGTAACTGAAGATGATGGGATTCTGTAGATGTTATCAAAATATTTAGGCAAAAATCTGACAACTTATAGTTGCTTGCTAACTTATCTCATCAGTGTACAGCTTTCTCATACATGCAAATCAAACTATTTGAAATCTTTTAATACATGTGACGTAACTGTAAGTTTTAAAAAATACTTTCCCCCCTTTTTTTCCTCAATGTTGACAACTTGTCTTGCAAAGTACTTCATCTTTACATTACATGAGAAGTTATAAGTTAGTTTGATATTATTACGTCTTTATAAGTTCAAGTACTCAAGGTGGAAAGTGACTGTAATAAATACAAGTTTAACAAAGCTTGTGCAAGCCTCTCTGTTCAAATTTTTGAGATGAAACCAACAATCTTACAGTACAAGAATATGAAGGATATTAGAATTGAATTATAGTGGGTGGTTGTCTGTATGTTCTTGCTTTCAGTAACTCAGAAAAGTTGAAATTATAGAAATACTACCTGACACAAACAAACAAACCAACCCTCAAATCAATTGTTAGTAATGCTGTAAGAGGATTCAGATTGGTGTTCTTTTAAGGACTGTAAATGAGTTGCTCTAAAAATGTTAAAAACACAGTCAAGGGGAATAAATACCAGTTTTGATAGTAATGTTACTATTCATGAACAAATATAAATATTATATTATTCAGTGGTTTTTGTGCATTTAATGTGTTGGGTTTAAGAAAAATGAACACATTAATCACAAAGGGTGCTTATAACTTACACTTCCATTTCCAATATCCATTTTCTCTCCAAAATCTTTGAACATTTTAGAACCTTGTAAATCCATGCCCCTCTTTCCCAACAAGTCTACATTTGAATATTTCCAATCAAGTTCTACCCAGTTATTTCACTGAAACGATCCTCAAAAGTCAAATACCATCCCATATATTTGCAAATGTGATTTAAGTGCAGTTTTTGGCACAAGTCAACACACCTTTCTCATATTTTTCATCCATTATCTAGCTAACCAGCTGGTGCCACTCTTATCTTTCCAGTCCAAGGTCACAATCATTTGCAACAGCTTCTCACCTCCACAATTTTTACCTCTGGAATCTGTCAAGGATTTATCTTTGCTCTCCTCTGCATTTCTCATCGACAAGTTATAAAACAGTTATCCTTGCTGTGAGGCAACAGCAGTAGAATTGTATTAAGCCAGAAGCTATAATCTCATGGTCCCACATGTCACTCTCACTATAATCATCATCAACCCAGACAACCAAACCTCAAGAGTGGACAGCAGGCAAGAGTAAACCCAGCAAACTTGTTACAACCCTGTTTGGAACTGTTAACGTTTGAAGAAGAAATCCAAACACCCAACGATTATCCAACAAGAATTCCACAAGATTTCACATTTTTAAACAAAACAAACTTTACCGTTTATAAAAAAATTTCAAAGTAAACATCAACATTGTAGCACTATATATGGTATAAATATATTACTTCCCCATGCTGCTCAGGAATTGTTTGTTCATTCACTTTCACTGGGAGTAGCTGAAAGGTATATCACAGCTCACTGGAATTTTTCTCATTTTCCTTACTATTTGAATTAATCCTCTGCAGTAAAGCCAATTCTTCCATTTGCTTTTGGCAACATGACTCTCCACCTTTATTTTTAAACCAACCTCATGACTGTAGATGCCTTAGCTTCTCGTTCTGGTTGCTGGTATTCAAGTGCTAACCCCAAGCTTTATTATTTAACTCGAACAGTTTACTGTCATAAGGCTCTGAGGACCACCATACTAGCTGCAATCTCAAAGAAATCATCCAATTCCTTTTCTCTCATGAAACTCAAGTTGAGATAGAATCCATCTGCATTTCACACAGTGAACAGTAAAGTTAGTTCCTTCTCCACTTGTAACACCCGAGTACCACTTCCTGTTGGCTGTCTCTTCAATCTCACCATCTTCAACAAAGCAAAGCTTACTACTGCTCTCTATACTGCCAGTTGGCAAACACACAAGTTAAATCAAAAAAAACTTTGACCCAAGACTCCACCCTGAATCACTATGGCAACGCGGCATGCTTTGGGATGATTCAACCATTAATGTAAAACAAGCTATTTTATCTTCAACACTACTTGAATTCTGCAATTTGTGAATAATTTATATTTCTGATTGTGTTTAGGGAACACAATCCCTAAAATTGTTAGCTCTTAGCTTCTTTATTGAGATAATAGACAAGTTAGTTCCACCACAGGTCAAATATGAGCCTCTTAAGTTTTTATTCCACTCTGATCTTGTGATATAAACATATATAAATTAAACCTAGGCTTCTTTGATTTGCATTTACATCAGAGCTGTTTTTGCTCATATCTCAAACAAACACCTCATTCATCTAGAATTAATACTATAATTGCTGAGACTAAAATCAAATCAAAAAAATTCTGAACTAGTGATTCACAACACATTGAACAATTAATGAGAAATGGCAGCTCCAAAAACACCAATTATTGTCAATGACAGTACAGCATGTCAGTGCAGAGGTTAAGGCTAAAAGGTGCTTGAGGCCATATTTAGCTAGAAACACCAAATCAATAATACATCTTGATGTCCTTCTAAAGGACCCAGTATTAGAGATGTCAGTCTTCAATCAACTTGATTCACTCAACGTGATATTCAGAAACAGTTGCAGGCACTAGATACAGCAAAGGGTATGGGCCTAACAAAGCCTCATCTGTAGCACTTAGTACTCCTGACCAATCCACACCACTAGCCAAGCTGTTCCAGTGCAGATACATGACTGCCATCCATCTAACAATTTGGATTCCTCAGATACATTCTGTCCACAAAAGCAGGACAAATCCAATCTATTCAATTACTGCCACATCATTTCAATGTAAATAATCAGCAAACTGATAAGTGACACTGACAGTGCTAGTTTGTCCAGTGTTATCTAGCCCAGCAACCCATCTGCATTCCTCTGACTTTAGTATCTTGAATATCCTGATTTCATTTGAAACACTGGCAGTAACATCTTCATCTATTTTGGTTTCAAGCTCTGGAATTTCAATAAAACTCTGTACCTGTCTTGTCCTTGAAGCCCTTCCTTAAAGCTCATCTCTCTGGCCATGCTCAAAATCTTCTACAGTTTGGCTGCTATTCATTCGATTGTGTTCCTTTGTTAAAGGCATTACATGAATTTAAGTTCTTGCTGTGAATTATATGAAGTAGAAATTAAACGTAGGAAGGTTAAAGTAAGGGAAGATGATCTAGAAATGTGGAGTGTTCTGACATACTACAATAACCACAACGCTATTGGTCTCCAATATATGGCACTGTGAATGCTTGATCTAATTTAGCTCATAAAACAGACATTATCCATAAGCAGATGTGGGAAATAAAAGAAAAATCAGAAATTATTTAAATAATCTGTTCTTTAACTTCTTACAAGTCTTAGCAGAGCAACTTGGAGCACTCCCTTTTTATTTTTGGAAATGGAGCCCCAAATCAAGAGGTGACATTTTGACCACCTATCACATGGATCAGAAACAGTGTTTAGTGAAAGGAAAATATAAATAATTCCGGCATAATTTCAATTTTGCCCAAAGAAGGACACCATTTATCATCACATTTCTACTTACAGTACTATGACTGTTTTGCTGCCAACATCGATGACCTAAGTAACGGACTAAATGCTGTTCCTGGCTGCAACATTTTTAAAGTTTTGCTTGGCAAAGAAGATGCATAGCATTGACTATTCAGTAGAAGTGATTATACTGTCTAAAAATATGCAGCAGCTAAATAAGTAAAGGCAAACAGAAGAAACCTGTCTTGCTGACACCATCACACTACAGATCTAGAAATATGGTTCCCTACATAGACAAATTAAGCATGTCACAATATCACCTTCTTTACATCTGAAAGGCAGATATACTTGTGGAAAAGAATTCAACAAAGCGTTAAAAAAATCTAAAAAGATGCTTGATCCATCCAAACAACACAATCTTAGTTTTACCCCTTTTTCCTTTTCTTCAAGGTGAATTTTGACATTTTTGTTTATTTTCCAGCTATCTCACATTTTACCTCACTGACTGATTTTGCAGGATCCCGAGCCAGATTGGTTGGATTGCAATCGATGTATCTTTTGAAAATTCTCGTATAATAAAACAAAGAACTGCAGATGCTAAAGATATAAACCAAAAAGAGAAATTGTTGGAGAAACTTGGCAGATCTGGCATCTGTACAGAAAAGGCACAGTTAACATTTCAAGTCGAGATCTTTCTTCAGGGCTGATAGGAAGGGAATGTTTTTCAATGTCACTGTACTTTCCCAACTGACTCACCATTGTACACGATGATCAGGGGTTGGGAAGATTGAGCCCAAGCAGTTAGTTCTGTTAGTGCAGAGAAAATAGCTTAAACTAATTAGCTTATTTACGAACAAGAGCTATTCTCCAACTGGAACTCACTTTCCACCCCACCAGCATCCCTAACTAAAAGATCATAAGCCATCATTTCTGCCATAACCAGATATTCCCCTACCCCACCCCTTACCAGGATTTCACAGGAACCATTCCCTCCAGGACCCAACACCTTCTCAAACATTCACAAAAGTTCACCACGTACCTGCTTACCTCCTTCCTCCTCACCATCCAAGGTTCCAGATACACTTTCCAGTTGAAGCTCCAATTTACCTGAATGTCGCTCAAATGTAGTTAGTCTACTGAATTCATGGCTCACAATGTGATCTCCTCTACGTTAACGAGATAAAACATAGACTGGATGACCATATTGCAGAATACCTACATTGTGTCCCTAAAACTCACCCTGAGCTTCCAGATGCCTGCCACTTCAACACATCATCATATTCCATGGTCAAAATTTGTCTCAAGCCTGCTGCAATGCTCCAGCGAGGCTCAGGGCAAATTGGAAGAACAGCATCTCACATTCCTCTTGGAGGCTCAGCAACCTTCAGGATTCAATAGAGTTTATTAATTTTACAGCCTGAACACCACCTTCCATGTCCCATAACATACTCTGGTTTGAGCACAACCAACTCATTTTCACCTACTCATTGTCCCCAGCTTTTCTCCTTCCCTGACTTACTATTAGCCATCCCTTTGACTGCCTGTCGCACACTCATGCGCACTCTCTCTCTCACACTGAACTCTGTCTCCACCTGCTTACTACTGCCACGTCCACCATCTCATTCATATAAATACCTTTTTCTAGCTACTATTAATTCTAATGAAGGATCACTGGACTCAAACCATTAACTCTGCTTTCTCTCCACAGATGCTAGCAGACATGCTGAATATCTACAATTCTTGTTTATTTTAAAATATTTGCCTTTTGAAGACATGCTACTCCTGTTATTACAAACAGTTAAGCAAAAATCCACTTAATACATCAAGCTATTATCAAGAAGTACCTTCCAGTTTAAAAAAAAACTATTTTTCACTATTTTCCTCCATCCGACTTTACTGAATCACAAAAGTGTTACAGTGCAGGAGAGGCCATTTGGCCCATCATGGCTGCACCACCTCTTCAAATGATCATGGTCACTTACTGCCAATCTGACCACATATCACATGATCAAGCCATAGCATTGCACTCAATGTAATGGAATCACAGAATTGTTATGATGCATGAGGCAGCCATTCAGCTGATCATGCCTGCACTGGCTCAGTAAATGAACTTCGTTACCTAGTGACAACCTCCTGCTTTTCCCTCATGCTGCTGTACATTATTTTTATTCCAGTTATCATCCAATGACCTCTTGAATATCTCAATTAAACATGCCTCCACCACACTTCTAGGCACTGCATTCTGGACTGTAACTACTCACAGTGTGAAAAAAATTCTCACTTGCATTTGCTACTTTTGCAAATCACTTTAAATCTGTGCCCACTGGCTCTTGATCCTTTTATGAGCAGTTTCTCCCTATCTACTCTACCTAGCCCCCTTGTGATTTTGAGAGCATCTATCAAATTTCCTCTTAGCTTTCTTTGCTCCAAAGAGAACAGTTCCACTTTTTAGAATTAATCTGTGTAAGTGAAATTTCTCATCCTTGGTTCCATTCTTGTAAATCACTCTGCACTTCTTTCAATGCATTCAGTCTTCTTATACTGTGTCACCCAGAACTGTATTTACACCAGCTTAGGTCTAACAAGAGCAGCGCACTGAAAGCTAGTGCTTCCAAATAAACCTGTTGGACTATAATCTGTTGTGTGATTTTTACCACCCCAGTTTATCCACAAATATTTTATGCAAATTCAACAACACCTCCTTGCTTTTATACACTACACTTTATGCTACATTAATTGCACTCTCAAACTTCTCAGTCACCTTCAGTGATCTATGCACATATACATCTAGGTCCCTTTGCTCCTGCGCCCCTTTAGAATGGGAACCACTTTCTTTCAATGTTCTTCCTATCAAAATGGGGGAGGAAGAGAGAAAGCAGAAGGGAGGGAGAGAGAGAGAGGGAGGGAGGGAGAGAGAGGG
>NC_057712.1:16489611-16501432 GCF_004010195.1 Chiloscyllium plagiosum | reverse complement strand
AGCGAGAGAGGGAGCGAGAGAGAGAGAGCAAGCGAGAGAGAGAGAGGGAGCGAGAGAGAGAGGGAGCGAGAGAGGGAGCGAGAGAGGGAGCGAGAGAGGGAGAATCCATATTAAGTCATATTATTTTGTGAGAGGTGGAGCAGGAAGTGTGGGGTTGTGATAACTTACCGTCCAGCAACAGACTCTGATAAATATGTCAGAAAAGTGTCATGAAGTAATAATGCTGGCTGTTGGAAAATTATCATTAAGGAAAATTAATACACATTTACTTGCATTCACGGATCGTTTCTGTCCAATTGCGGTTCTCGGTCTCTGGGCTCCATTCCACCTAACGTCTCATCTCCTTCCATAACGTGCGCATACAGAGTCTTCAGCCTTACCAGCCATTGCAGGAACTAGCTAACTAATTTGACACAAAGTTATGCTGGAGACCAAATTTAACTTCTGCAAGCTTAGTTTTTTCTTCATTTTTCATCAAGACTTAATGTCTGCTGTAATGCTTAACTCAAATTCAATCTATAAACCTCACCTGGCATTGCTTGAAGACTTCCAAAAACTTAAGTCAGGGTTGAGTGGATAAGTAGGAAAACAGGCAAAATGTTTTCAGGGTCTAACAGGTCTTATCTAACAGATAAAATTTTATCTAAGTATCACAGCAGTTGACCCAAGACCCAAACACAAACGCTCATTTTCCTACAGTATAGTCCACTATTTCATCCACCTATCAAACATTATGGCACAATAAGTCATCAACAATTCACGGGACCTGTAAATGAACCCCTTTGCTACACTGACTCTTGTTAATCTTAGTACAACTCTCATCTCCAAGGTACACAAATTTGAATGGATATAGTGGACAATTTGTTGAACTACTCACCATCAAATCAGAGAGGTCCATGCAAAGTACTATTACTTCCTACCCTCTTCTTCAAAAGCTGCTTTTTTTTTAGGTTCCCTACAATGTGGAAACAGGACCTTCGGCCCAACCAGTCCACACCGACCGTCCAAAGAGTAACCCAGCCAGTCCCATTTCCCTCTGACTAAACGCACCTAACACTATGGACAATTTAGCATGGCCAATTCACCTGACCTGCACATCTTTGGACTATGTTGTCCAAGATCATTTTAGAATGCAAAAGATAAATCTCTCTTGGCCCCCATCCACTCAACACTAGCTTTTTTATTCTCCAACAAACCATCTCCCTAAAGCCCCCAGGAGCCACAGGTCCAATAAGAGCTTTATCCCAAGATTGAAAACTCTCAAACATTTGCCTTTGCAACTTCTCTTTCTTAAGCTCCCCACGTCAAATCTCTCAGATTTCTCCACCCTTGCCCTGAACTGGTTTCTATTCAAATCTCTCCTCCAGCTCTTTACAAACTCATCATCCATGAGACCTGCAATGTTTCTCTTCCCAAATCTGAATCTTGCACCATTACTTTTGGTGATCTCACAGATCTATTCCTTGTCCCTTCTTTCCCATTTACATGCTGCTTCAAGAACACAGAGCCCACCACATATACAGCTTCACCTCATCACCACCTCTCTCAAAGCCTTCACACTCTATATCATGTGACTGCTTTCACTATACCAAGTGCTGGTTGAGTAGGACTTTCTACCGACTAAATACTAAGATGATCAAAATCATTATTGTTGCACTCTGCCACACACATTTGCCTTGGCACCAATTCAATCAGTCTTGAAAGTTCTGTCCTCTTAACTTGAGGCCATCCAAACTCTACTGCTCATATACTAACCATACCAAGACAGAGTCTAGAAATGTACAGCACTGAAAGAGACTCTCATTCTAACTTGTCCATACTAACCAGATATCCTAAATTAACCTAGTCCCATTTGCCAGCAGTTGGCCCATATCACTCTAAATCCTTCCTATTTGTGTACCCATCCAGATGTCTTTTAAATGTTGTAATTGTACCAGCCACTTCCTCTAGCAGCTCATTCCATACACGCACAACTCCCTGCCTGATAAAGTTGCCCCTTAGATCCCTTTAAATCTTTCCTCACTCACCCTATACCTATGACCTCTCGTTCTGGACTCCCCCACCCCAGGGAAAAGACTTTGTCTATTTATCCTATCCAAGCCACTCATGATTCGGAAGGTCACCCCTCAACCTCCGACACTCCAAGGAAAACAGCCCCAGCCTATTCAGCCTCTCCTTATAACTCAAACCCTCCGACCCTGGCAACGTCATTGCAAATCTTTTCTGAACCTTTTCAAGTTTCACAACATCCTTCCTTTAGGAGGGAGGCCAGAATTGCATACAATATCCCAAAAGTGGCCTAACCAATGTCCTGTACAGCTGCAACATGACCTCCCAATTTGTAAAAGTCCTATTCAGCTATCAGCTATTCAACTACTGATTTACACTGGCTCAGAACTTAGCAATACAATTTAAAGTTTCAATCCTAGTTACAGGTCCCTTCATGGCCTTACCCCACCCTGCCTCTGCATTTTTCCCAAATCCAACAACCCTCTAAATTTTACTAATCAGTCTACCATGCTGAACCTTGTCAAAGCCTTTACTAAAGTCCATGTAGACAACATCTAATGCTATACCCTCATCTATCTGTTTGATAATGTCCTCAAAAACATTCAATCAAGTTTGTGAAACATAATTTTCCACACACAAAGTCATGATAACTACTCCCTAATTAGTTTTTGCCTCTCCAAATGCATGTCAATCCTAGCTCTCAGAATCCCCTCCAACAGCTCACCAATCATGATGTCAGAATTACTAGTCTACACTTCCCAGGCTTTTCCTTCTTGAAAAAAGACACAATATTAGCCACCCTCCAATCATCCACCACATTACCTGTGGCTGTAGATGATACAAATACCTTTACTAGGAGCCCCGCACTTTCTTCCCTGGCTTCCCACAAATGTTCTGATTTATCCATCTTTATGTTGTTTTTAAGACCTCCAGCGCCTCCTCTAAGGTAATGTGGACTGTTTTCAAGACATCAATGTTTATTTCTCCAAATTTGCTAGCCTTCATGTCTTCATCCATAGTAAATACTGATGCAAAATATGCATGTAGTATTTCTCCCAGCTCCTGTGGTTCCACACACAGACGACCTCACTGATCTTTAAGGGACTTTATACTCTCCCTAGTTGCACTTTATGTACTTATAGAATCTCTCTGGATTATCCCTAACTTCATCTGTCAAGGGTCTGTCATATCCCCTGTTCGTCCTCCTGGTTTCCTTTTTAAGAATGCCCCCACAATCCTTGTACTCTTCATGAGATTGAGTTGATCCCTATTTTCTCTACTTAACATATACCTCCTTCTTATTCTTGTCCAAAGCCTCAATATCTTTATTCATCCATTGTTCCCTGTTCCTATCAGCCTTACCATTCATTCTTAATAGGAACATGCTGCCTCTGAACTTCTCTTACCTCACTTTTGAAAGCCTCCCACTTGCCAGTCATCCCTTTACCTGAAAACAGTCAATTCAAATCAACTTTTGGAAGTTCCTGTCCCATATCGTCAAAATTTCTCTTACTCCAATCAACAATTTAAACTTTTATCCCAGGCCTATCCTTTTCAAAAACATTTTCAAAACTAATAGAACTATGATCACTGGCCCCAAAGTGATGCCCCACCAACATTTCAGTCACCTTCCCTGCTTTATTTAGCAAGAGAAGGTCATGTTTTGCTCCTTCTCCTGTAGGTATATCTATGTATTGGTGAAGAAAATGTTCTTGAACAAATTTACCCTCATCCAACCCTTTAACACAATGGTCCCCATCTGTTTCGAAAGTTAAAATCCCCTATTATAAATGTATAATTCTTACAGAAATCTGAGATCTTTCTACATATTTTGCTCCTCAGTTTCCTGCTGATTATTGAGAGGCCTATACTACAATCCCATCAAGGTGATCATCTCCTCATATAGCTTCATTTGATGATACCTCAGAAATATCCTCTCCAAGTATGGCAGTAATGCTTTTCATAATCAAACCACTTCTCTCTTGCCTTCCTTTCTACTCGTCCTTCACCCGGAAATATTGAGCTACTAGTTCTGTCCCTCACTCAGCCATGTTTCTATGATAGTTATGATGCCCCAGCCCTAAGTTCTCCTACATGACCAGCGTTCATCCACCTTATCTGTCACCCTTGGCATTGAAATAAATGTAGTTTAATTCTGAGTGACCTCATTGTCTGACTTAAGCAGGTGCAAGAATGTTAATAGGACTAAACTGCTGAACAAATGCTGGTTATTAAAAATATGCTTAACAGCTCTCTGAAACTAGGATTTAGAAGCAAGGTAGAGGCCAAACTACATAGTAGACAAACAGGAGGCTGGAACAACATAGCAAGCCAGGCAGCATCAGGAGGTAAAGTCAATGTTACAGTTATAACCCTTCTTCAACACTAGATGTGGGATTAGGAGCTGGGGCTATATAAAGGGCCAATATGTCTTTACACCTAATCATACTGAACAGGAAGCCACTTAGCCTGTTATGTCTGAACTTTAACAGAGCTGCCGCATTAGTTCTTCTGCTGTGGTAACCTTGTATTTTTTTTCCTCAGCAAACTTGACCTACCCTTGGGATATAAGGCAGGGCAGATGACTGAGGTGTCAGTGGGGGAGCACTTTGGGGCCAGCGCCCATAATTCTATCAGATTTAAAATAGTGATGGAAAAGGATAGACCAGATCTAAAAGTTGAAGTTCTAAATTGGAGAAAGGCCAATTTTGACGGTATTAGGCAAGAACTTTTGAAAGCTGATTAGAAGCAGATGTTCACAGGTAAAGGGATGGCTGGAAAATGGGAAGCCTTCAGAAATGAGATAACGAGAATCCACAGAAAGTATATTCTTGTTAGGGTGAAAGGAAAGGCTGGTAGGTATTGGGAATGCTGGATGACTAAAGAAATTGAGGGTTTGGTTAAGAAAAAGAAGGAAGCATATGTGAGGTACAGACAGAATAGATCAAGCGAATCCTTAGAAGAGTATAAAGGCAGTAGGAGTATACTTAAGAGGGAAATCTGTAGGGCAAAAAGGGGACATGAAATAGCTTTTGCAAATAGAATTAAGGAGAATCCAAAGAGTTTTTACAAATACATTAAGAACAAAAGGATAACTAGAGACACAATAGGGCCCCTCAAAGATCAGCAAGGTGGCCTTTGTGTGGAGCCGCAGAAAATGGGGGAGATACTAAACGAGTATTTTGCATCAGTATTTGCTGTGGAAAAGGATATGGAAGATGTAGAAAGTAGCGAAATAGATGGTGACAACTTGCAAAATGTCCATAGTACAAAGGAGGAAGTGCTGGATGTCATGAAACTCAAAGGTGGATAAATCCCCAGGACCTGATCAGGTGTACCCTAGCACTCTGTGGGAAGCTAGAGAAGTGATTGTTGGGCATCTTGCTGAGATATTTGTATCATCGATAATCACAAGTGAGGTGCTGGAAGACTGGAGATTGGCTAACGTGGTGCCACTGTTTAAGAAGGGTGGTAAGGACAAGAACTATAGACCAGTGAGCCAGACGTCGGTGGTGGGCAAGTTGTTGGAGGGAATCCTGAGGGACAGGATGTACATGTGTTTGGGAAGGCAAGGACTGATTAGGGATAGTGAACATGGCTTTGTGTGTGGAAGATCATGTCTCATGAACTTGATTGAGTTTTTTTGAAGAAGTAACAAAGAGGATTGATGAGGGCAGAGCGGTAGATGTGATCTATATGGACTTCAATAAGGCGTTCGACAAGGTTCCCCATGGGAGACTGGTTAGCAAGGTTAGATCTCACGGAATAAAGGGAGAACTACCAATTTGGATACAGAACTGGATCAAAGGTAGAGGACAGAGGGTGGTGGTGGAGGGTTGTTTTTCAGACTGGAGGACTGTGACCAGTGGAATGCCACAAGGATCGGTGCTCGGTCCTCTACTTTTTGTCATTTACATAAATGATTTGGATTGAGCATAAGTGGTACAGTTAGTAAGTTTGCAGATGACACCAAAATTGGAGGTGTAGTGGGCAACGAAGAAGGTTACCTCAGATTACAACGGCATTTTGATCAGATGGGCCAATGGGCCGAGAAGTGGCAGATAGAGTTTAATTCAGATAAACGCGAGGTGCTGCATTTTGGGAAAGCAAATCTTAGCAGGACTTATACACTGCTGAAGAAAGCTCTCAAGACTCTGACCTTGCGAACTGATTAGTTTCTTACATGTGGCATTCACTGTCCTAACTGTGGCTCTTTGTTATTCTGAAGTACATCGGATACTACAGGATTATATAGAGAAAACAGCTCGGAGCTGACCGTTAATTACACAGTTTGGCATGCTTACAAGTTGGTACTAAATTAGAGGTTAGTCATTAAGTTCAAACCTAAAGCACTATTATGCATTCCACAAGTGGACAGATCAAGTGGTATCACTACCTACCCTAGTTACACAGATTGCTAACACTAAGCAGAGATATCCCTAATTGGCTGAATGACCGTGAAGAGGCAATAATGAGAGAAGGGGAACTAATTGGAAAGTCTATCTCAACTTGAGTGGTTCTACAGCCTGCGCTGATCATTCAGCAAAGGAAGGAGACACTATCTTGAGAAGGAAGATAAGGACAACCTTTCACATTACCTCATAGTAAGGAATGCATAGCAGCAAAGGTCTGGCTGGGGACACAAAATGGAACTCTCAGCCGAATCAGGAAAATGGCTTCCAGGCAAACAATGTTAACTTTTTCCCAACATACACTTAATGGTAAAGTCCTACGGAGTGTTGCTGAACAAAGAGACCTCGGAGTGCAGGTTCATAGCTCCTTGAAAGTGGAGTGGCAGGTCGATAGGATAGTGAAGGCGGCACTTGGTATGCTTTCTTTCATTGGTCAGATTATTGAGTACAGGAGTTGGGAGGTTATGTTGGGGCTGTACAGGACATTGGTTAGGCCACTGTTGGAATACTGCGTGCAATTCTGGTCTCCTTCCTATCGGAAAGATGTTGTGAAGCTTGAAAGGGTTCAGAAAAGATTTATAAGGATGTTGCCAGGATTGGAGGATTTGAGCTATGGGGAGAGGCTGAACAGGCTGGGGCTGTTTTCCTGGGAGCGTCGGAGGCTGAGGGGTGACCTTATAGAGGTTTACAAAATTGAGGGGCATGGATAGGATAAATAGACAAAGTCTTTTCCCTGGGGTCGGGGAGTCCAGAACTAGAGGGCATAGGTTTAGGGTAAGAGGGGAAAGATATAAGAGAGATCTAAGGGGCAACATTTTCATGCAGAGGGTGGTATGTAAATGGAATGAGCTGCCAGAGGAAGTGGTGGAGGCTGGTACAATTGCAACATTTAAAAGGCATTTGGATGGGTATATGAATAGGAAGGATTTGGAGGGATAAGGGCCAGGTGCTGGCAGGTGGGACTAGATTGGGTTGGGATATCTGGTCAGCATGGGCGGGTTGGACCGAAGGGTCTGGTTCCATGCTGTACATCTCTATGACTCAGTAAGTACCAGTATTTACTCAGTTTCTTTTTGAAGGTTATCTACTTCCATGTTCTATAGGTATAATGATTTACTACATTAGAAATATTTTCAAGTGTCTCTGGTTGTTTTGTCAATACTCTAAACCTGTGCTTTCTGGTTTCCAATCATTGTGCCAATAGAAATGGTTTTTCCACATATATCAATATCCCTCTCTATTTTGAACATTAAAGTAAAATAAATTATTAAAGATGTTAAAAATCTGATAAAGCAAAAGTTTGACAATTCTGAGTCATACTGCAATCAAAGTCTTAACTGTTTCTCTCTTCACACATGCTTCCTGATCTGCTGAGTATTCCAGTACTTCCGTTATTAATTTCTCCTCAAATTCCTCCACTTTGAGGAAAGCAATATCAACTTCACTACAGTCTCCATATAACTGAAGTCTACTTTCCATCAGTCCTGAGTTAAGAAAAGCATGACAGTAACACTAAGAGGAAAAGCAAAATTGGTATTATGCAATCCCTAAAATATATCAAAACTGCTGTGCCACCCCCCCAACACCCCACCCAAAATAAGCAGTCACATCAACTGACTATATTTATGTACCTTTCTTCTCCTGCCTTAGAGTCAGCACTTTAAAGCATGGAAAAATGTCCTGTGGCCCAGTGTCCGGATGGGTCAAACAACACCTCTCTTTTCTAGTAGAAAGTGAGCATTGCAGATGCTGGAGATCAGAGTCGAAAAGTGGAGCGCTGGAAAAGCACAGCAGGTCAAGCAGCATTCAAACAGCAGGAGAATTGACGTTTCAGGCATAAGCCCTTCATCACCGAAACATCTATTCTCCAGCCCCTTGGATACTGCCTGACCTGCTGTGTTTTTCCAGCACCATACTACCACGCTCTTCTTGAGTCCCATGTTATAGCCCTTGGCTCATGGCCTTGTATGCTGTGGCTCTTCAAGCCTTATTGACATATTTCTTAAGTGTTGTGAAAATTCCCACCTCTACCACCTTTTCACACAGTGAGTTCGAAATGCCCATTATCCTCAGGTGAAAACGTCTTTCTTTAAATGCCAATAAATTTTCTGCCCTCCCCCTTAAATGCTTGTTATTGATGCCTTCTACATTTCATCACATACTCCCTAAATGCATCATTTGACACTTGCAACATTCGAGTTACACAAATAATTAGAAGCTTCTAGTGAAGTATTTATGACAGAGTTTCAAGTTCTGGAAATCTTAGATTTGCTTAATTTAGTTATATAAGCTAAGGCAACAGGAATTTCAGGGCTAAAAGGACCAAACTGAAGGAAACTTTAGAAACTGGAAGACCAAGAAAAAGCCAGAAGCAGCTTCATGTTGGGAAAGCCACGTAATGGCAATCACAGAGTAAGTTAGACAGAAGAAGAAATGCAGTCAAACAACCGTATCTGGATGGAGGGAGAATATTAGAAGGCAAAGAGCCCAAGTTTTACAAAAAAAAGTCCTTGAATTTTCAGAAAATAGGATAGCATGTTTATGTTTCACATTAAAACCCAAGATGATTGGCACAGTAATTACTCACCAAAAAGGAATTTCAAACATGTTTATTCTAAAAAGTAAGTTTACTAGGGATGGACAATAAATACTGACTCTCATCCCATGAGTAAATTTTGAAAAAGTTACCACATACTGCATAAATATTCCTGAAGGCAAAACCAGAGATGTACTGGTTATTAAAACGAGACACAAATCATCACAGAAATTACTAGCAATTCTGCCAAACTGCTATCAAAGTTACAGCTACATAATTTTCATGCTCATCCGATAACCCTGTTTGAAATTGCCCATACAAAATCAACACTTGAAAGCAATTATAGCCCTTTGTGCTGTAAATTTGACTGAATCAGAAGAATACTTTCCTGAATTATGTACTTCAATATCTCACATGGTACATTTACCTGCGAAGGCATTTTACTTATTATCTAATCAGATAGTTTGAGTATTAAAAAATAGGCCACGTGGATTATCATGAGTGCAGTGGCGTTTTCCTCCAGAGGAGTCTGTTGGTCAAATTCCCCTCATCTACTCACTTTTCAGAATTGAGAGCTTACACCTCTCACAAAGTCTAAACAGGCTGGAAAAGAGAGCAGATGGGTGACCTGATTGATCGTGGTCTTTCACAAAATGATGTGGAGGTGCCAGTGTTGGACTATGATGGTCACTTCACCTGATGAAGGGGAAGCACTCCAAATGTTTGTGATTTTACATAAACCTTGAACAAAATGAAGTAGCTTAATTGGGTAGTTATAGAGAAAACATTTGCACTTTTGAGAACAATCAGAACTGGGGACCATAAACAGAAGTTAACAAAGTTTGAGAGAAGATTTGTAGCTCGGGTGCTCGTTGCTGTGCTAGACAGGGGACGAAACGTTTGCAACAAAAACTTCCAGCTCGGCGAACAGAATCACAGCAAGACGTTAACAAATGATAAACCCAATCAGAAATTCAGGAGACAGTAGCTACCAAGTGAAACTCATCCTCATAAGGAGTAGCTGAGGTAACTAGAATAGATGTATTTAAGAGAGAATGAGGTAAACATAGAAAGGGCTAGCAGAGGGTGGTGCGTGTATGGTGTATGGAATGAGCTGTCAGAGGAAGTGGTGAAGGCTGGTACAATTACAAAATTTAAAAGGCATCTGGATGGGTGTATGAATAGGAAGGGTTTGGAGGGAAATGGACGAGGTGCTGGCAAGTCGGACTGGATTAGTTTGGGATATCTGGTCGGCATGGACAAAGTTGGACCGAAGGGTCTGTTTCTGCGTTATACATCTCGAGGACTCAAAGTCAAAAGACAGGTGTCAGGTGCCAAAAATAATGTAAAAACAAAAAACTGTTCCAACAAATGAAATTATCTAAAAAAGGAAACATTTAACATATTTATTTAACCTGAGTTTTCATGTCAAGAAAGCGGTTTCAACTTTCATTTTTATTATTTCTGCAATTCAAATCCTTTATTGTAGCAAACATTCTTTTTAAATAGCAAACTTGGGTCAACTGCAATGGTGTAATATTCACTTACAGAAGCTGATCTGTCTATTCTAACACCCATTAGCATGGTAAAACCTACACGCTTTCCTATGCAAACAACATGTGCCACCTCAAATTCCACGAAGAAAACTGGAAAGGTTATTGAATATGGATAAATTGGAAAAACAAGCGCTGCTCTTTGGATACCTGACAGAACCTTGTATGGCTCATATCCCTTGCAACATTAAGGAACAAAAACCCTAATGCACAAAAAAAAGTGTTCCTCATCAAATCATGGAACATTATATTATTTAGAACCATGTTAACGTTATTCGACTATCAAAATGTAAAATCCAACATAACATTCAATATCATAAAAACAGAAAATTACTTTAACCTTACAGGCTCCACTAACTGCTCCACCACAATATCGAATACTGACAAAATTACCAGTTGTTTATCCTTGTATTGTCCATGTGAATCAGTGTTAAATTTTGTCTGACAATATTCTTTAACAGCACTATACAAATAGCTGCTGTTGGTTATGGCCTCACAATGACTCAGAAGCCAAGTGTTCTTTACCTAGCGAACTACAACTGATCAGGAATACCCAGATTTGCACGTCAGTGATGAACAAAGGTTATATGTAGCTGTAATTTTCATAGCAGTTAGACAGAATTGCTAACAATTTCAGAGGTAGTCTGTGCCCTATTTTAATAGGACCTCCTGAAGAAGGGCTTATGCCCGAAACGTCGATTCTCCTGTTCCCTGGATGCTGCCTGACCTGCTGCGCTTTTCCAGCAACACATTTTCAGCCCTATTTTAATAGCCATCTTCTAATCTTGAAGAAAGCTGTCCACGAAGAGAGAGTGATTTCTGGGTAGTTTGACCAGTTTAAATATGTCAGTTTAATGTCAGTTTAAATATGTGCCAGTCAAGATGGTGGTCATGGCAGACAGCAGCAGTTGATTACAAAGTACTGCGTTTGTACATTGCAAACCAGGAAGTTCAATACTCAAAATCCTGCAGTTATGAATTTAAATTTTCAGTTTGTGAGATAAATGATTATTAATTAATTAAGATAGATGTTAAAATAAAGTTGAATATAAGTTTAAACAACTGGAATTTTTTCATATTATTGTGAAGGTGAGGTGGTGGCATAGTGATGTCATTGGAGAAGTAATCCAGAACCTCCAGGTTAATTGTTGTGGTTCTGTTCGCCGAGCTGGAAGTTTTTGTTGCAAACGTTTCGTCCCCTGGCTAGGTGACATCATCAGTGCTTGGGAGCCTCCTGCGAAGCGCTTCTTTGATGTTTCCTCCGGTGTTTATAGTGGCCTGTCCCTGCCGCTTCCGGTTGTCAGTTTCAG
>NC_057712.1:16416829-16488506 GCF_004010195.1 Chiloscyllium plagiosum | reverse complement strand
TTTCAGCTGTCCGCTGTCGTGGTTGGTATATTGGGTACCCAGCACTGATGATGTCGCCTAGCCAGGGGACGAAACGTTTGCAACAAAAACTTCCAGCTCGGCGAACAGAACCACAACAAAGAGCACCCGAGTTACAAATCTTCGCACAAACTTTGAACCTCCAGGTTAATGTTTTTTTTAAGATTAGATTAGATTCCATACAGTATGGAAACAGGCCCTTCGGCCCAACCAGTCCAACCTCAGAAGAGTAACCCACCCAGACCTATTTCCCTCAAATCCTACATTGGCAGATAGAGTCATAGAGATGTACAGCATGGAAACAGACCCTTCGGTCCAACCCGCCCATGCCAACCAGATATCCCAACCCAATCTAGTCCCACCTGCCAGTATCTGGCCCATATCCCTCCAAACCCTTCCTATTCATATACCCATCCAAATGCCTCTTAAATGTTGCAATTGTACCAGCCTCCACCACTTCCTCTGGCAGCTCATTCCATATCCCTATCACCCTGTGTGAAAAAGTTGCTCCTTAGATTTCTTTTATATCTTTCCCCTCTCACCCTAAACCTATTCCCTCTACTTCTAGACTCCCCAACCCCAGGGAAAAGACTTTGCTTATTGACCCTATCCATGCCCCTCAATTTTGTCAACCTCTACAAGGTCACCCCTCAGCCTCCGACACTCCAACGAAAACAGCCCCAGCCTGTTCAGCCTTTCCCTATAGCTCACATCCGCCAACCCTGGCAACATCCTTGCAAATCTTTTCTGAACCCTTTCAGGTTTCACAACATCTTTCCGATAGGAAGGAGACCAGAATTGCACGCAGTATTCCAACAGTGGTCTAACCAATGTCCTGTACAACCGCAACATGACCTCCCAACTCCTGTACTCAATACTCTGACCAATGAAAGAAAGCATACCAAGTGCCTTCTTCACTATCCTATCGACCTGCGGCTCCATTTTCAAGGAGCTATGAACTTGCACTCCAAGGTCTCTTTGTTCAGCAACACTCCCTAGGACCTTCCCATTAAGTGTATAAGTCCTGCTAAGATTCACTTTCCCAAAATGCAGCACATCGCATTTGTCGGAATTAAACTCTATCTGCCACTTCTCAGCCCACTGGCCCATCTGAGGTAAGCCTCTACGCTGTCCACTACAC
Organism: Chiloscyllium plagiosum; assembly: GCF_004010195.1. Classification (NCBI taxonomy): domain Eukaryota; kingdom Metazoa; phylum Chordata; class Chondrichthyes; order Orectolobiformes; family Hemiscylliidae; genus Chiloscyllium; species Chiloscyllium plagiosum. The sequence goes on along the minus strand of NC_057712.1, from coordinate 16,487,347 downwards.
CTCCAATTTTGGTGTCATCTGCAAACTTACTAACTGTACCTCTTATGCTCGCATCCAAATCATTTATGTAAATGACAAAATGTAGAGGACCCAGCACCGATGCTTGTGGCACTCCACTGGTTACAGGCCTCCAGTCTGAAAAACAATCCTCCACCGCCACCCTCTGTCTTCTACTTTGAGCCAGTTCTAATGGCTAGTTCTCCCTTTATTCCATGAGATCTAACCTTGCTAACCAGTCTCCCATGGGGAACCTTGTCGAACGTCTTACTGAAGTCCATATAGATCACATCTACTGCTCTGCCCTCATCAATCCTCTTTGTTACTTCTTCAAAAAACTCAATCAAGTTTGTAAAACATGATTTCCCACGCACAAAGCCATGTCGACTATCCCTAATCAGTCCTTGCTTTTCCAAATACTTGTAAATCCTGTCTCTCAGGATTCCCTCCAATAACCTGCCCACTACCAACGTCAGACTCACGGGTCTATAGCTCCCTGGCTTGTCCTTACCACCCTTCTTAAACAGTGGCACCACGTTAGCCAACCTCCAGTCTTCAGGCACCTCATTTGTGATTATTGATGATACAAATATCTCAGCAAGAGGCCCACTTCTCTAGCTTCCCGCAGAGTTCTCGGATATACCTGACGAGGTCCTGGGGATTTATCCACCTTTACCAGTTTCAAGACTTCCAGCACTTCCTCCTCTGTAATATGGACATTTTGCTAGATGTCACCATCTATTTCCCTATAGTCGATATCTTCCATATCCTTTTCCACAGTAAATACTGATGCAAAATTCTCATTTAGTATCTCCCCCATTTTCTGCAGCTCCACACAAAGGTCGCCTTGCTGATCTTTGAGGTACCCTATTATGTCTCTGGTTATCGTTTTGTCCTTCATGTATTTGTAAAAACCATCTGGATTCTCCTTAATTTTATTTGCCAAAGCCAGGTCCCCTGATTCCCCTCTTAAAGTATAAAGGCAGTAGGAATATAATTAAGAGTAACAAAAAGATGCGGTACTGGGCTAATGGTCGGATACTTGGTAGTGTGGATGAGCAGAGGGATCTTGGTGTCCATGTACACAGATCTTTGAAAGTTGCCACCCAGGTAAATAGTGCAGTGAAGAAGGCTTATGGCGTACTGGCTTTTATTGGTAGAGGAATTGAGTTCCAGAGTACTGAGGTAATGTTGCAGTTGTATAAGACTCTGGTGCGGCCACATCTGGAGTATTGCGTGCAGTTTTGGTCGCCATACTATAGGAAGGATGTGGAGGCACTGGAACGGGTGCAGAGGAGGTTTACCAGGATGTTGCCTGGTATGGAAGGAAAATCATATGAGGAAAGACTGAGGCACTTGGGGCTGTTTTCACTAGAGAAAAGAAGGTTTAGAGGTGACTTGATTGAGGTGTACAAGATGATTAGGGGGTCAGATAGGGACGACAGTATGAACGGAGGATAGTGGGCTAGTGTAGGTTAGGTGGGCTTGGATCGGCGCAACATCGAGGGCCGAAGGGCGTGTACTGCGCTGTATTCTTCTATGTTCTATACTCTAAGGATTCACTCGATCTATCCTGTCTATACCTTATATATGCTTCCTTCTTTTTCTTAACCAAACCCTCAATTTCTTCAGTCATCCAGCATTCCCTATACCTACCAGCCTTTCATTTCACCCTAACAGGAACATACTTTCTGTGGATTCTCGTTATCTCATTTCTGAGGACTTCCCATTTTCCAGCCATCCCTTTACCTACGAACATCTGCCCCCAATCAGCTTTCAAAAGTTCTTGCCTAATGCCATCAAAATTGGCCTTTCTCCAATTTTGAACTATCCGATTCCATCACTATTTTAAATCTAATAGAATTATGGTCGCTGGTCCCAAAGTGCTTCCCCCACTGACATCTCAGTCACCTGCCCTGCCTTATTTCCCAAGAGTAGGTCTAGTTTTGCACCTTCTCTAGTAGGTACATCCACATACTGAATCAGAAAATTGTCTTGTACACAATTAACAACTTCCTCTCCATCTAAACCTTTAACACTATTCCAGTCCCAGTCTATGTTTGGAAAGTTAAAATCCCCTACCATAACTACCCTATTATTCTTACAGGTAGCTGAGATCTCCTTTCAAGTTTGTTTCTCAATTTCCCTCTATTAGCTGGTCTACAATACAATCCCAATAAGGTGATCATCCCTTTCTTATTTCTCAGTTCCACCTAAATAACTTCCCTGGATGTATTTCCGGGAGTATCCTACCTCAGCAGAGCTGTAATGCTATCCCTTGTCAAAAATGCCACTCCCCCTCCTCTCTTGCCTCCCTTTCTATCCTTCCTGTAGCATTTGTATTCTGGAACATTAAGCTGCCCGTCCTGGCCATCCCTGAGCCATGTTTCTGTAATTGCTATGATATCCCAGTCCCATGTTCCGAACCATGCCCTGAGTTCATCTGCCTTCCCTGTTAGGTCCCTTGCATTGAAATAAATGCAGTTTAATTTATTAGTCCCACCTTGTCCCTGCTTGCCCTGACTATTTGACTCACTTCTGTTCTCAACTGTACCAGTCTCAGATTGATCTCTTTCCTCATCATCTCCCTGAGTCCCACTTCCCCAATCTTACTAGGTTAAATCCTCCCAAGCAGCTCTAGCAAATTTCCCTGCCAGTATATTGCACCCTTCTAACTTAGGTGCAGTTAGATTGCACCCTTCTAACTTAGGTGCAATCCGTCCTTCTTGTACAGGTCACTTCTAACCCAGAAGAAATTCCAATGATCCAAAAATGTGAATCCTTCTTCGATACACCAGCTCCTCAGCCATGCATTCATCTACTCTAATCTCCTATTCCTGCCCTCATAGCATCGTAGCATTGGGAGTAATCCAGACATTACTACTCTCAAGGACCTCCTTTTTAAATTTCTGTCCAACTCTCTGTAATCTCCCTTCAGAATCTCAACCTTGTCCCTTCCTATGTCATTGGTTCCAATGTGGACAATGACCTCTGGCTGGCCCCTCTCCCCAGAACCCTCTCTGCATCCTCTCTGAGGCATCCTTGATCTCGGCACCAGGGAAGCAACACACCATTCTGCTTTTTGGCCAATACCTTGTATAGGTGTTCCTCTTCCTCTTTTTGCAGTTCTGGTGTGCTGCAGTGTGTTGTGGCCCTTTTGAAAAGTGTCCTGATGCAACTTCGTTTGTGTGTATTGGGGTGGTTGCTTTCATAGTTCAGGACTTGGTCTGTGTGTGTGGCTTTCCTGTGTACCTTTGTGGTGAATTCTCCGTTTGGTGTTCTCTGTACCATCACGTCTAGGAATGGGAGTTGGTTGTCCTTTTCTTCCTCTCTCGTGAATCGGATTCCTGTGAGTGTGGAGTTGATGATCCGGTGTGTTTCGAATCGTCTCAAGACTATTCAAAAACGGATATCCTCGCACTTTCATCAACAGATGCCTAAGGGAAAGACAATGGAACGAGGACATGCCGCAACCCAAAGGACTAGCCACACTACCATACATCAGGAGCATCTCAGAACTGACAGCCAGACTACTGCGACCACTAGGACTTATAACGGCACACAAACCAACAGCCACGCTCAGACAACAACTCACCAGAACGAAGGACCCGATACCCAACATGAGCAAAACTAATGTAGTGTACAAAATACCATGCAAGGACTGCACAAAACACTATATAGGACAAACAGGAAGACAGCTAACGATCCGCATCCACAAACATCAACTAGCCACGAAACGACACGACCAGCTATCCTTAGTAGCCACACACGCAGACGACAAGCAACATTAATTCGACTGGGACAACACTACCATTATAGGGCAAGCCAAACAAAGAACAGCCAGGGAATTCCTAGAAGCATGGCACTCATCCACAAACTCCATCAACAAACACATCACCTGGACCCAATATACCGACCCAATATACCGGCCACCCAATGTACAGCGGACAGCTGAAACTGACAACCGGAAGCGGCAGGGACAGGCTACTATAAATGCCGGAGGAAACACCACAGAAGCGCTTCACAGGAGGCTCCTAAGCACTGAGGATGTCACCTAGACAGGGGACGAAACGTTTGCAACAAAAACTTCCAGCTCGGCGAACAGAACCACAGCAACGAGCACCCGAGCTACAAATCTTCTCACAAACTTTGAAAGTCAAAGTACAATCCATCAGAGGCAGCATGGTTTTACAGAAGGTAAACAGTGTTCTTCAAAGATAGACCAAGTGGATAATGGTGGTCCTGTAGATGTAACATATTTAGAGTTCCAGAAGGTATTTGATAAGGTGCCACACAAAACATTAATACAAAAGCCAACATCACAAGGAGTTGGGAAAATATGTTAGCTTGGATAGACAATTGGCTAATCAACACAAAGTAAAGAGGATTAGTAGGTATTTTTCTGGTTGGAAAACTGTAACCAGTGGGGTGCCTCAAGGATTGGTCCTTGGGCCCCAACTATTTACAAACCATATGAACGATTTGGATGGGGAGATAGAATGCAGTTTAGTTCAAATTGTCAACTTGTAATGAAGAAATAATAAATTTACAAATGGATAAGATAAGTTAGGTGAATTAGCTAAAATTTGGCAGATGGAATTTAATGCAAATAAGTGTGAGGTTATCCATTTTGGTCAGAAGAATAAGGCGGCAAATTATTTGAAACTTCAAAATGCTTGGGTGCTGAGGGATCAGGATGGCCACATGCATGAATCACACAAAACCAGAATGCACATACAGGAGGTATAGCAGGACTACTGGAATTTTGGCATATATTGCTAAATTAGTGAAAAGTTGTTGTAACTGTAAAGGGCATTGGTGAGACCACATCTGGAGTTCCCTTGAAGTGCACTGGAGGCAATTCAGAGAAGGTTCACAAGATTAATTACAGAAATGAAAGGTGTACCTTACAGTGAGATTGATCAGTGTAAACCTATACCCATTAGTGGTTAGAAGAATGAGACAAGATCTCGTTAAGGTATATAAGATGCGAAAGTAGATTGACAAAGTAAACTTATGGGGAAATCTAGAATATGGTAAAAAGTGGGAAATTTAAAACAAACGAGGAATGCAGACTGTAAGAATTTTTTTTGATACTTAAAGGAGGAATTACTTCTCTCAAAGGGTCATGAATTTGTGGAGTTCAATAACCCAGAGTGTTGCAGACATCAGAGAAACTCAAATTTAAGGAGAGACGCAGAATTTTAATTAGTAACCACTTAAATGGTTATGGAGAGTGGGCAGGAAAATGGAGGTGAAGCCAAGATGAGTTTAGCTGTGATCTTATCAAATGGGACAGCAGGCTTAAGGGCTGAATCGCCTACTTATAGACCTCGTTCTTGTATTCGTATGCGCAGGAACCCAGAGTTGCTCTCTGTTTCAGTCACGTAATGGCAAAGAACATTGACAATTTTGTCAACATTATTACAGCAAAGACCAGGTCAATATTTCATACAAGAACTAATTCATCATTACATTTTTAACTTTTCTTTAAAAAAAACACAACACCAGGTAAAAGTCCAACAGATTTATGTAGAAGTACAAGCTTTCAGAGCACTGCTCCTTCGCCAGGTAGTGAGTGGGGCAGGATCATAGGACAAAGAAGTTACAGTAAAAGATCAAAGCATCATTCAACTGATGCAATGTATTGATAGATTGCTGTTAAATCTTTAATCCCTTAGATTGGGGATGCAGGTTTTGATTAATTAATATGTAAGTCCAGAACTTCTTTCAAGCCACAGTCACAAGATAACACAAAGATTTTGTAAAAAAGTGATATCTCAGCTCAAACAATGCATTAAAGGCACGAGGTTAGAGTCTGTCTGTATCCCAACCTTGAGTCAGAGTGGTTCCATTTCTAAAGTAAGAATTTATAAGACGTCACATGGACTGACTGCCAACAGATTGCGTGCTTTTTAACAAAATAGAATGCATCTGCAAATATAAGTCTGTAAATGCAGACTGTAAGAGTTTCTTTAGATAACTAAAGGGCAAAAGAGGACATTGGACCTCTGGAAACTGACACTGGAGAGTTAAGGAAATGGCAGAGGAACTGAATAATAACCTTGCATTAGTCTTCACCGTGGAAGACATGAGTAAGATCCCAAAAATTCGAGAGTGAGGGGTCAGAACTGAGTATGGTGGCCAACACGAGAAGATGCTAGAAAAACTGAATGGCTTGAAGGTTGCCAAATCACTTGGATCAGGTGGACTACACCCCAGAGTTCTAAGAGAGATAGCTGAAGAGATAGTGGAGGCATTAGTGGGGATCTTTCAGGAATCGTTGGAATCAGGAAGGGTCTCAGACAAAAAGCAGAGAGTGGGGTATAAAGGCTCTTCTCAGGACAGCTACCAGTGACAAGTGGTGTCCCGCAAGGTTAGTATTGAGACCACAACTTTTCACTTTCTACATTAGCAATCTAGTTGAAGGAACTGAGGGCATACTGACTAAATTTGCAGACTATACAAAGATAGGTAGATAGACAGGTAGCATTGAGGCAGTGGGAAGGCTGAAGGAGGATTTGGATTGGTTAGGTTAGGAAAGTGGGCATTGAAGTGGCAGATGGAGTACAACACGGGAAAGTGAGAGATCATGCACTTTGGTAGGAAGAAAAGAGGCATGGACTATTTTCTAAATGAGGAGAAAATTCAGAGGTTTGAAGTGCCAAGAGACTTAGGACTTCTAGGTTAAGTCAGCAGTTGGAAAGGCAAGTGAAATGAGAGAACTTAAGTATAAAAGCAGGAATGTACTTCTGAGACTCTAAAAGGCTCTGATCAAACCACATTTGGAGTACTGTGCGCAATTTTGGGCTCCATATCACAGGAAGGATGTACTGTCTTTAGAGCGTTCAGAGGAGGTTCACAAGAATGGTCCGAGGAATGAAAAGCTTAACATATAAGGAACGTTTGAGGATGCTGGGTCTATACTCGATGGAGTTTAGAAGAATGGGGGGATCTAATTGAAACATACAGAATACTGAATGGCCTGGACAGAGTTGATGTTGAGAAGACGTTTCCATTGGTCGGAGACACTAGGACCCAAGGGCATAATCTTAGAGTAAAGGGAAGACCTTTTAGAACTAAGCTAAGGAGAAACTTCCTCAGCCATAGAGTGGTGAATCTAAGGAATTCATTGTTACAGAAGGCTGTGGAGGCCAGGTCACTGAGTATATTTAAGACTGAGATAGATAGATTCTTGAGTCCCAAGAGGATCAAGGGTTATGGAGAGAAAGCGAGAGAATGGGATTGAGAAAATTATCAGCCATAATTGAAAGGCGGAGCAGACTCGATGGGCTGAATAGCCTAATTTCTGTTCCTATGTCCTATGGTCTTATTCTGTTGCAGAACACTTACTTCAGCATTCAGAAGCATTTATTACTGCAGTCAATAGAAATCAGGTAGTTGCTTCACTGGAAGAGTCCCAGCTAAACAAAGGATGATATTGAGGTCGCTAAAGACCAATCACCTCAGTCCCATGATAACACTGCAGGAGTTTCTCAGGGCAGAGTTCGAGGCACAACCATCATTAATGTTTATATATTAATCACAAGATCAGATTTGGCAATGCTCTTTGATGGGTCTGGACCTTTAAATGTTCTTGTGCAGCCATGCACACATGGCAACTTAAAGGGCTGACTACTGCATGACCCACAAAGAAGCATTTGGTTCTCACACAGCCACATTTCAAGGATAACTGGTTTGGTCTCACTCGTACAACAATTAAGTAGCCCAAACCCACATACAGTAAGAACTAGATGACACTCGGGTTTTAGCTGATAAATGGAAAATAGTCACTTGTGTCACACAAACACCAGGTAACCGCCATTGCTGAATTCCCTTTTAAACTCTCATTGAACTCTGATTATTTGTCGTTTGATGATAATGGGTGATATGCAGGCCCATGAGATTCAGACTGTGATTGCATTCAATTGAGATTACTGATGGCCCACAGCATCTCATCGACACCCAGTTGAGTTGCTAGAGCTGTTCAAAGTCCATTCCATTTAGCCCATACCATAATGGAGATTATCTTCAATAGGAGGATGAAGTTTAGTTTCCAGAAAGACTGTGCAGTGGTCACTCATGCTAATATGGTAATGGGCAAATTGCCAAAGGTAGACTGGTGAGGGCAATGCAAGTAGATTTTCTCTGGTTAGTTCCTGCATCACTTGCTACAGACGCATTTCAACAGCAATGTACTTTAGTACCTGACTAGCAGAGTCTGTAATGGTGCTACCAAGCCTCTCTTGCTGATAGACATTAAATTCCCCTGCCAGGTATGCAATCTGTACCCTTGCTATCCTCAATGCTTCCTTCAAATAGTGTTCAACATGGAGGTCACTGACTCATCAGCCAAACAGTAGGCAGCTATCAGTAGATGAATTCCTTGCTCATGCTTGAGCTGGATCCCATGAGATTTCATGGAATTTGGAGTCAATGTTGTGGAATTCTAGAGCAACGCCTTCTCAAATGTATACAATTGTCCCACAACATGTTCATCTGTCATGTCAGCATGCACCTAAGGATAGCAATGGTGGGGTCTGAGACATTGTGTACATAAAGTATGATTCTGAGAGTATGACTATATCAGGTTGTTGCTTGACTAGTCTACAGGTCTCCACAGGTGCTGCTTTGTAGCAGATTTCCAGCATCGATAATACTGTGCTTTTAAGATGGATGATAAGCCTGAACAAGCAATACAAAGAAAAATCTTGCAGATTTTCTACTACCAATAGCACTGGATGTATGACAAAAAGCAAAGTGTTTTCAAAAGAGTCTGAAAAAGTCACAACGGTTTGTGAAATAAATTTCAAAGCATGCAACATAAAGGGAAATGCAGAGCAAGTTGGGATCTGACAAAATGTGTCTCGAATAGGGGTGATAAACCTGCAAGGAATTAGACGTAGAGAAGGGCAAGATCACATAGTAAATCAAATAAAAGATGAGCATTTTAAATGTTAAGTTGCCAGAGAACCAGCAAATAAAATGGATCAGCAAATTCATAACTAATTGGTGAATAGCTCTTGGTACAAAAATAAATAACAGACAGTAGATTTTTGGATAAACCTGAAGTTTGAGGATGGGAAGCCAGCCAAAATAACATTGGGATACTGGAGTCTGAAGGTCATATTGCATAGATGAGGGCTTCAATAGCAATGGGCTGAGAACAGAGCAAAGTGGCAATGTCCTTGTGAGGTTAAAGCAGACAGCTTTAATAATGGAGAATACATGGGGTAAGGATTCAACTCAGCGTTGAACAGGATATAGAAACTGCAAAAGTCCATCAGACTGATATTAATCAAGCAGGGACAGGTCTATGTCAAGAGTTGGCAATATACAGTGCCATCACTATTCCTGACTAGAACAAAGATAATGGGGGAAATTCCACAGCAATTGTACCTCAAGTCCTCACTGCTCTACATGACTGAAATTAATGTTACATATTTTGTAACATGTAATTTTTTTTAAACTATCCTCCACTCTCATTTTGCTGGAAGGATAACTGTTTTCATTCAGAGGCACTGCAGTGGCTTTGATAATGAATTCTGTTTGCAATTTGTCAAGATGCTATGAAACGGACTAAACAAATAAATTTTCTTTGCCATACATCATTCAGCCCCACCTTCAAATCATTGGCTGATAACATATTGTCCAATGGCACACTAAGTTTTCTACATGTAGATGTAAGTATGCTTGCTGAGCTGGAAGGTTCATTTTCAGATGTTTTGTCACTATACTGGGTATCATCAGTGAAGCACTGGTGTTAGTGACCCACTTTCTATTTGTATGTTTAGGTTTCCTTGGATTGGCGATGTTGTTTCCCGTGGTGATGTCATTTCCTGTTTTTTTTTTCCTCAGACAGTGGTAAATGGAGTCCATTTACCACACTGAGAAAAAGAACAGAAAATGATATCACCAACCCAAGGAAACCTAAACACACAAATAGAAAGCGGGTCACGAACACCAGTGCTTCACCAGAGGCTCACTGATGTTACCTAGTATGGTGACGAAACATCTGAAAATGAACCTTCCAACTCAACGAGCAAGCTTACATCCAGAACCTCAACCTGAACTATAAATCTTCTCAAAACGCGCTGGTTTTCTACATGATTTAGGTTTTAGTGCGGTATTTTTGATTTGTAACATTTTGATGAGATGTCTATTTACCTTCTTCACCACAACTTGCTATTACCAGAAAATACAGTAACTAACATGACTGACTATTGTTCATGCTGAGAAGTATGGCACAGTGGTAATGTTACAAGCAGTCCAGGGATCTCAGAAAATGATCTGGGGACATGGCTTTAATCCCACTTTGGCAGATGGTTCATTTTCTTTCAACAGATGAAGATCTGAAACAAAACACTAGTTTAATGGAACAAGCAACAATCGCAAATTGTTACTAAAAACCCATCTAATTCAGCTTTACAAAAAGAAAATCTGTCGCCCTTACCAAGTCTGGCTTACATGTGACTTCAGACAGCACGTGGCTGACTCTTAATTGCCCTCTGGAATGGCCCCCTGCATTTACGATACAGCAATAAATACTGGCCCAGCCAGTGACCCTCAAATAAAATTCGAAAATATTTTGGCTTGAGAGTAAAGAGAAGGGGATTTTTTCTAAATCTGGTTAGTAGCTCTTCTCCAGAATAGCTAAATCATTACTAACTTGCTACAATGCCAACACTCTTGCCACCTCCAACCGAAAAGAACACCCTGCCAAAAACTGTGAATATACTTCCTTAAATCTCCACACAACCATTTTAACAACAGGCAAGACATGACGTGGTACAGCCTGATGTGAAAACTACTTTATTCTGTAGTATGTAAAACATGCAAAGTTCAATGCAAGCCATTTTATACAAATAAGTTCAACTTGTTTGTCATCAATTGTGGTGGTAGATTCTTTATTGAACCAAAAAAATACAAACAAGCATCCCTTGTTGACTGATCCTGAAATCTCTCTCGTGCTTTTCAAAAGTATAACATGAGTGACTTCTTAAATGGTCAAAGATGGCTAACAAATTAATCATCAATTGAGGTTTGTCATCTTATCCCACACTTCAATCAGGAAACATTAGAGGCATTCAGGATATCAGGTTGCATTTGTGGAGGGGAGAACAGACACGGTCATAGCCAAATTATCAAAATTTATCTTTTTCACTGATGCTGGATGACTTGTTGGATGCTTCCAATGTTTTCCGTTATTGTCTCAGATTTCCAGCAGAAACATTTTGCCTTTGTCCAGACTTAATGACTCCTGGCTGGCAAACCCAATTCTCAGCTGGAAAACTATTAACTGTCAGGCAAATGTTGCTCAAAGCACATGTTAAGATAGCTCAGCTGGGTTGTACCTACTGGGGATAACATGGCCCCAGATTCCCCAACTGTAACACAAATTACGATTTTGAATACCAGATTCAATCCTCAAATATCAAGTCAGATATCTGCTAGCATCTCTGCACTTTATTTTGATTTTAGGGCTTTTTCTATCCTCAAAACACACAAATAAAAATTTCCCACAAGCAATTTTCAGTCTCCATCACATATAGCTAGATTATGGAATTCACTAGAGAACGGACAATTCTGGATTTAGTGAGGTGTAATGAGGCAGATTTGATTAGGGAGCTCAAGATGAAGAAACCTCTGGGGTCAGTGATCATAATAAGATGGAATTCACCCTGCAGTTTGAGACATAGAAGCTGGAATGAGGTGTAATAGTATTACAATTGAGTAACAGTAACTATGAAAGACATGAGGGGGAGCTGGCCAGAATTGATTAGAAGGAGAGCCTAACAGGGAGCAGAAATGGCAGGAATTTCTGGAGGTAATTTTGGAGGGTCCCAGAAGATTGGAAAATGGCTAATATAACACCCCTATTTAAGAAGGATGCAAGGCAGAAGATAGGAAAGTGTGGGCGAATAGCCAAATCGCAGTCATTGCTAAGATTTTAGAATTCGTTATTAAGGAGGAGATTGTGGAATACTTGGAAGTGCAGACTAAAACAGCGTTGAGTCAATATGACTTTGTCAAGGAGAGATCATATCTGACAAATCTGTTAGAATTCTTTGAGGTGGTAATGAGCAAGTTAGACACAGCACAGCCAGTGGACGTGATCTATTTATACTTCCACAAGTCCTTTGACAAGGTGCTGCACAGGAGGCTACTAAATAAGACAGCAGTCTGTGGTTAGGAGCCAGGTATTGGCATGGTTAGAGGATTGGCTGACTGACAAAAAAGAGAGAATGGTGATAAAGGGATCTTTTTCACTAGGACGGCTACTGACTACTGAGGTTGTGCAGAGGTCAATGTTGAGACCACAACAATTCACCTTTCACATTAATGATCTGGACAAAAGAGCTAAGGTCATTGTTGTTAAGTTTGCAGACGACACAAAATGCACATACAATGCCTTCAATATAAACCAGGCAGTTGTTTATTCCAGAGGAAAAGACAGATTTGTTCCTCAGCATTTTCAACATCTCACCAGAATCTGGAAAAATCACTGAACCCAGCCTGAAAAGGAGTCACAACAAGGTCATTCCAGGTCAAGTCTTCAAAATGATTGGATTAAAATAGACAAATGAGCCCTCCTTTCAGTCAAGGTCCATCGTCCAAAACGATTGAGTTGATAGCTTGGTCCTTAACCAACTGAGCAATGGAATTATGTCAGAGCACGTTTGAGTAGTCTGGAGTTGGTAACTTGTCCTCATTTAAGTTTTTGTCCTGTTTGGAATATGTCCTTACAGAAAGAAGTTTTAGAATAATCACCAACCAATATATAAAACCCCACCATATTCTGGAAGCTAACATTGACAATATTCACTTTTAGAAACTGACAATTTGAACTAAGATAGCACCATTCTGCATTTCTTCTTACTGTTGTAACACTGTTGGTTAAGTCATCTTCCTCATGCTCGGCTAGTGGCCCATGATTAGGAAACAGCTGGTGTAATCATTTGTGGTGACTAGCTGTTAGCATTTTGCTTTGCTCCATTTTGCCCATACAATCAAATGGTTTGCATTTTTCAAAACTGTCACAAATAAGCAATCTCATTCAAACACAAAGTGGAAGCAGGCCAGGTTCTTCAAACCTGCTTCGCTACTCAATATTATCATGGATGATCATTCAACTTGGTACCTCTTCCTGCTTTCTTCCCATATCCTTTGAGCTCATTTAGTCTTAAGAACTAAATCCAACAACTTCTTGAAAATACTCAACGTTTTGGTCTCAACTGCCTTCTGTGGTAGAAAATTTCACAGGCTAATCATCCACTGAGTTGGATACAAAACTGACTCGGCAATAAAAGGCAGAGGGTAGTTGTGGTGGAATGGTTTCCTGACGAGGTCTGTGACCATTGGTGTTCTGCAAGGATCGGTGTTAAGATCTCTGTTCTTTGTAATATAGGATTTGGATGAAAATGTAGGTGGCCTGATTAGTGGGTTTGCAGATGACACGAAGACTGGTGGAGCTATGGATAATGAGGAAGGTTGTCAAATGATACAGCAGGATAGAGATCAGTTGAAATAGTGGGCAAGGAAATGGCAGATGGCGTTTAATCCAGACAAGTTTAAGGTGATGCATTTTGGGAGATAAAATACAAGACGAAAATACGTAACACATGATGGGACCCTAGACACATTGATATACAAGGGGATCCTGGGTGCAAGTCGATAGATTCCCAAACAGTAGCACCACAAGTGGATAAAGTTGTTAAAAGGTGTGACATGCTTGCTTTCATTGGTCAGGACATTGAACATAAAAGTTGGCAAGTCATGTTGCAAAACTATCAAATTTTAGTTAAACAATATTTGGATTATAATGTGCAATTTTGCACATAACACTATAGGAACGCCGTGGAAGCTTTGGAGCGGATACAGAAGTTTACCAGGATGTTGCCTGGTTTGAAGTATACTGTGAGAATGTGCATAGGGTAGGGAAAGAGTTAAGTTTTGAGTTTTGTGAAACAAGAGGTTCAGCTGAGCATGACTCAGATCATATAAGAACTTGTAGTTAACAATGGGGTGCTGGAGACAAGGGTAATGGGTTAACAAGGTGGAAAAACATTCATTATGTAGAGCCATTTAACAATATTCGAAGCATTCAGAATGTATTGTCAGTTTAACAAGGTGAAAAGTATTGATTATGCGAAGTCAGTTATTCATTGTGTAACAGCAGATGGCTTAATCTCTACTATTGATACTCGCTGATTGTAATGGTCACCCAAACAATCAATCTGTATTGGACCTTATCTGGATGCTCATCCCTGTAAAATGACATCATAATTCATTAAGAAACTGCTGTTCAGGAGTCTTGATTTGGAGATGCCGGTGTTGGACTGGGGTGTACAAAGTTAAAAATTACACAACACCAGGTTATAGTCCAACAGCTTTAATTGGAAGCTTTCGGAGTGTCGCTCCTTCATCAGGTGGTGGTGGAGGGCTCAATCCTAACACAATTTATAGCAAACATTTACAGTATGATGTAACTGAAATTATACATTGAATAACTGATTGTCTGTTAGAATACCCTGATAGTTCCACTTCTTTCGTGTATAAATCACAAAGCCTTTTTTAAAAAAGGTTGCATTCTCAGGTTAGCTGTTAACAATGGGGACAGCTAGACAATATGTCTTCAAAAACGTGTAACAGACATTTAGGCAGACACCTGAACAGGCATGAAATAGAGGGATATGTGCCACGTGCACACAGATGAGATTGTTTAGAATGGCATCATTTTTGGCACTGACGTCAAGGGCCGAAAGGGCCCATTCCTATTCTGTAGTGTTCTATGTTCTTAATAAGCTACATACCAACAAGCTTTTACGATGGATTTCCAAACCTCAACAAAATTATATTTATTGTTTTGGGGATTAGCAGTGAAGTTTGCTAACTACTTTAGCATATGACATTATGAGCCTTGAGCTTTCTCTTGGGCTCATCCTAATATTTTGACAATTTTTTTTATATAAAGCACTTTGGGAAAGTACGCATCAATGTTTCGCTCACTTTCCTCTTGCCAATTCAACCAAGAAATCATAAAGACAATATTACATGGCATTTGCAACTTTGGCTTCTTTCCCACAAACATTTCATCCTTTCACTGCAACTGTTTTTTAAACCGTTGTGATCAGAATAATTAAGTAAACAACTGGAATTTTTTTCTTAAAAACTTCTGTACTCCAAGGTGTAATGTATGGGTTGGGTCCTCTGCCTGAAGGCATGTCCATATCTCAGACTGATGTCTCAGCCTTAGCCATTTTCTTGACTGTTTTTGAGAGTGGTGCTGTTATCACCTTCTACTCTCAGGAGTTAGGATGAGGATGCAGATTCCAAATCTACTTCAAACTAAATGGGATTCAAACCATGTAGTTAGTGTTATTCTGAACAATATGCAAGCCATTTATCCATTGGAGCAAACATGGCCCAAAACAGAGAGCTGAAACTCACTTTGTTTAAAGTTATAGAAAAAAATAAAATCAAGGGTTGAACTATCATGTGACTTACTGCTTGCTTATTTAACTTGAATTTCTCCGCATCTACATTCTTTACTTTTTTTTTCTTATTTCCTTCCATATTCTGTAAATACTTTTCTCCCACCACTTTCATTCAGACATACAGAGCTGAAAGGATTTATATTTTGTCAAACAATAGTAATGTTTAAGCAACCATATTTGGTAGCTACCTTCAATATTATAGCTGCACTCAGCAAAAGTACGGCAAACAAAGTAGCCCAACACAACTGAAACCAATAGCTCAGCTCTAGGACATCTGTGCAGGAGTTCCTCAGGGTACTGTCCTCAGCCCAACCATTTTCAGCTGCTTCATCAATGACCTTGCCTCCATCACAAGGTCACAAGTGGGAATGTTCACCAACGGTAGCACCATTCACAGCTCCTCAGACACTCAAATGCAACAAGATCTGGACAATAGCCAGTAGAAAGTAATATTTGTGCCAAACAAATGCTAGGCTATGACCATCACCAGTAAGACACAATTTAACCACTGCCTCTTGACATTCAATAATGTTACCATCACTTGATCTTCCACTATCAACATCCATGGGGGGGGGGGGGGGGGGGGGGATTGGGGAGATTTTGATGGTGGTTATCGTTGATCAGAAACTCAACCGGACTCACCACATTATTACAGCAGCAGTTCAAGAAGGCAGCTCATCACCACCTTCAAAAGGACAACTAGGGACAGGCAGTAAATGCTGGCAAGCCAGCCATACTCACAACCCACAAATTGATATATAAAAAAAGGGAATGAAAGCAAATATGCTTCGGTGGTGGGAGCCATTGCAACTTGAATGAAGATGCCTGCCGTTATCATAAACCATGTCAATATAGTGCCAATACCATTCTGACAGTGTAACTCTTGAATGTTACCTCAACAGCATCTCCATCCACCAAGGATTAAGACCAACAAGGGCAACAATATGGAGATAGCATCAATTACCTCAAGCTTAGCAAGTGAAACAGATTGGGAAGATGCCCAAATTTAATGACAACAGAAATTTCAGTGGTGGTAAAGGAGAGCTGGAAATGGAAAATGGATGTAAATGAAGGTGTGAAAACAAATTGTCTCTTGTTGAATTTCTTCTCAGCAGAGTGGATCCAAATGAGATATAGGCCGGGAGATTGCAGGACTAAAGGAAAAATGGAGGGTAGAGATCATACTCTGACGCTGCTGAATACAATGTTGAGACTGGATAGCTGTAAAGTACTTCAGTGGAAAATGAGGTGTTGGGGCCTCCAGCTTGCGTTGAGCTTGGTTGGATCTCTAGCAAGACCCGGATGAAAATTCTACCATGGGATTAAGGTAGTTTATTAAAATGGCAAGCAACTGAAAGATCAGGATAATTTCTACCCCAGACAGAGCAGATGTGATCTGAAAATAGATCATCCAGTTTAGTCTCACCAATGTAAAGGAGACAGAATTGTGAGCAACAAATACAGTCCACTCGATTGGAAGTAGTACAAGTAAAACACTGCTCCACCTGGAAGGTGTATTCGGTGCCTCGGATGGTGAGAAGCGAGAAAGTGAATGGGCAAGTGATATATCTTCTATGATTGCATGGGAAGGTGCTTTTTGTTTTGGAGGGGGTATTAAGAGTGACAGGGAAACGGACCACAGTGTGTAACAGACGGAATGATCCCTGTGGAAGACTGAGAGTGCCAGGATATATTTGGTGGCAATGTCCTGCTGGAGATTGCAGAAATTGTGGAGGATGATTCTTTGAATGTGGAGGCTGGTGGGGTGGCAATGGAGGGCAAAAGAAACCTCACTGTCGTTCTTCAAGGGAAGGGAAAGAGTCAAAGTAGAAGGGAAGGAGATGGGCTAAACATAGTTGAAGGCACTGTCAACCATGTTCAGGGAATCCTTGATTGAGGGAAGTGGAAGACAAAACGGAGGGAGCCCACCAGAAGATAGCATCAAGATAGAGAAATTGGGAAAATGGAATGGAATCCTTGCAGGTCCACTTTTCTCTCCCTTATTCAGCATCTTTTAGTTTTGTCGTCATTTAAAGTCAGAGAGCCATAGGGTACCGTATATACTCGAATAAAAGTAGATAACCTATTTTTGACCATGAAAATCTGGAACTTTTCATATTTCTCATGTAAACGTCAACCCTAGTTCTTCAGATAACAGATCAACATTTGAGAATCAAGGTGTTATCCTGTACAGAAATGCTACGATGAGGAAATGAATTCTTTTTCATGCTATAATGTGTTTTGATGTACAATTCACACCAACGTTAGGCTATGGATTTCTTAAATTCAATATCGAATGGTGCACTATAATTAGTGTGATACAAAGTTTAACACACCATCATTTCCTATATAAGATAGGCTTTTATGCATTTCCTTCATCATAATTACTGTGCAGCTGTTGATGATTTTACAAGGCTACAATGATCAGTGAGACTGTATAAGAGTCAAATGTCTGAAAAAAGTTGCATCAGAAATAAAAGCTGAAAATATTACTTTGTAAAACTAAAACGACAGTAGAAGTGAGAAAAACAGAGGGAAATGGAAAAATTTGGCATAAAGATTTAAGATGCAGCAGATCAGAGTCACGTGACAACCTCCCTTTGTGTGCAGCTCAGCTGAGCTCAGTTCCCCTGCAGCTCTCATGGAATTGCCGTAATTCATTGTGTGTTTCTTTAAATTCATTTAGAGATCAATTGGGCTTCTGCTAATGACACAAAATTGAACTGTTGCATGAATTTCAGCACCTCAAAAGTAATATCCATGAAATAGTCGACCCCATAAATTTAACCTCCAAACAAATTTGACTTTAGATTAGATTAGATTACTTACAGTGTGGAAACAGGCCCTTCGGCCCAACAAGTCCACACCGCCCCGCCGAAGCGCAACCCACCCATACCCCTACATTTACCCCTTACCTAACACTACTGGCAATTTAGCATGGCCAATTCACCTTACCTGCACATCTTTGGACTGTGGGAGGAAACCGGAGCACCTGGAGGAAACCCACGCAAGTATTTTACACAAATATGAAATATGAAAAGTTCCAGATTTTCATGGTCAAAAATAGGTTATCTACTTTTACACAAGTATATACGGTAATTTGTGTATCACAATTGTTATGACTTTTGAAATGATTGCAGGTATTAAGATTGTTCGGCCTTTGCAACACAGCAACTGCATGCAATGCTGAACAAAAACAGCACAGATCCAGAATCAGGGTTTCCACCAAACAATGCAAGGTATGGAAGATCAAAAAGTAGTAGAAACACAAGTTTTGGACTTACTGAGAATGTTTTAACTTCTACGTATCATTCTTCACATTGTTAGCCTAGTTCTGGTTTTTAAAATATATAGAGTTAAAACTGATTGATAATGTTCAACTGAGATCAGCAAATGAACTACAGTCACATTTGTGAGGTACACCCTCGAAAAGGGTTGGGAGATGGAGAGCAAAAAACAAAAGGAGGGTTTTTTTGACAATTATATACAATTACTTTCTTTTATAACCATATTACCTTTCCTCAAAATGATAGGACCAAATGAACATTTACACAACAACAAACAAAAACCAACATGAATCTTCTTGCCCAAAGTATTCTTTACTCCCTTAGAAATAATTACATAAAACCCAAAATGTTTTGCACATTATAAATCAAGATAAATGCATCAATTTTGAATGGCTTAAGACTTTAAAGCTTATTTTGGCATCTCCATTTTTAATGTTAGTTGAACTTGATGCTTTTCTCAATACCTATTGACAACTTTCTTCAATCAAGATCGCTGACTCTTAATTTAGGTTGATATGCTAAAACTTCTGCTCGTGATCCGTAAAGTTACTATTCTCAGAATCTTGTTATACAGAGCTTTCAAAATAACTTTGCCTCCCTGAAGTTGATGTTATGCAGCTGGTGTTTCATTTTGATGTTATGCTGATAAATTAAAAGGAAACTGGAGCAGACATTTTTGAAATGCTTTCAGCTTGTGCCACTTATTAAATTTCCACAAGCTGCAAGAAACAAGAAAAAAAAATGTCCGAACTGATGAGCCTTTGATTATACTAAGTCCACATCTGCGACTTTTGAAATATTAATGTGTATCAATTCAAGATTCTAAAACAAATTATGGGCAATGACAACAGCCTCAACTTTTTGAATCCAAAGATTTATTGCTACTGTCACTGTCCCTTTAGTCTAAACTTCACCAACACTAACAAAAATGATCCAAGTGTTTTCTCTTGAACTTCAACTTAAATTGCATGAGCAATTTGAGCATGACAAAGTTGACTGATGAAGGAAAGGATGGATAAAGTTCACCATGGTAGGCTGATGAAGAAGGTGAAGTTGCATAGGGTCCAGGGTGTTCTGGCCAGATGGATAGAGAACTGGTTCGGCAACAGCAGACAGAGAGTAGTGGAAGGGAGCTTCTCAAAACAGAGACCCGTGACCAGTGGCATCCCACATGGATTGTGCTGGGACCACTGTGATATACATAAATGATTTGGAGGAAGGTGGTGTTGGTTGCCTCATTAGCAACTTTGCAGATGACACTTGGTAGAGTTGCAGATAATGAAGGGGACTGTCAGAAAATACAGCAGAATATAGATAGATTGGAGAGTTGGACAGAGAAATGGTTGATGGAGTTCAATCCGGACAAATGCAAGGTGATGCATTTTGGAAGATGCAATTCAAGAGCGAACTATACAGTAAATGGAAAAGTCCTGGGGAAAATCGATGTACAGAAAGATCTGGGTGCTCAGGTGCACTGTTCCCTGAAGGTGGCAACACAGGTCAGGAGAGTAGTCAAGGAGGCATACGGCATGCTTTCCTTCATTGGACAGGGTATTGTGCACAGAGTTGGCAGTTGTATAAGACTTTGGTTTGGCCACATCACCAAGAGGATGTGGATGCTTTGGAGAGGATGCAGAGGAAGTTCACCAGGACGTTGCCTGGTCCGGAAGGTGCAAGCTATGAGGAGAGGTTGAGTAGATTAGGATTATTTTCATTGGAAAGAAGGATGTTGAGGGGGAACCTGATTGAGGCCTACAAAATAATGAGAGGTGTAGACAGGGTGAATAGCAAGAAACTTCTTCCCCCAGAGTAAAGGACTCAATTACATGGGGTCACGAGTTCAAAGTGAGAGGGAAAAAGTTTAGGGGAGATATACGGGGAAAGTTCTTTACACAGAGGGTGGTGGGTACCTAGAATGCACTGCCAGCAGAGGTGGTAGGGGCAGGAATGATCACATTATTTAAGATGTATCTCGACAGATACATGAATGGGCAGGGAGCAAAGAGATACAGATCATTAGAAAATAGGCGACAGGTTTAGATTGAGGATCTAGATCAGTGCAGGCTTGGAGGGCCAAAGATACTGTTCCTGTGCTGTAAGGTTCTTTGTTCTTTGAACACTTTTGGGTATTTACTTCAAAAAACACATCTAACCCCCACAAATAGATGGCATGACAATTGCGATATTTTGCTTCATGAATAGCTTGGCAACTGCTTATAGATTAAATTACTTCACTGGCTTGTGCACCATTTAGAAGCAATTAAAGCATATTCTAATAACATTAGATTCTCCTGAAGCGAAAGCAAAATTTTGTTTTGGAACAATAATGGAGGTTCCACATTAAGAAACAATTGTGGGCTTCAATCAACTGTACAAGATTCATTAAAACTAAAAAGGAACTGTTCAGATTTCTTAATTGGGACTAAGTAGTGATAGATTATGAATACACTCTGCAAAGTATATCAGTACCACACATAAATTAACAGGAGCTACAACATATTTGGGCTGCAATTATAAATATTTGAGATATAGTTAAATCAACCCATTCAGACATTGTGACACATCTCTGAAGCAGGTGGGTCTTAGAACCCCAATATTCCAGTCCATAAGTCTGGACAGCACCACTGTGCCACAAAAGTCCTGTAAAACTATTTGAAACTGAAAATGATTTCCATGAGAATAGATGTCATCTTGGCAACAATCAAAAAGACAATTAAAAGGTTCTTCCTAGAAATTGCATTTTGATTCACTTTTGCCAAAAAGTTCATGAATTTGTGGTCCCATGTATCTGCTGCCCTTATTCTTCTAAATGGCATGGGTTTGGAAGTTGCTATTGAAGAGGCAGTGAATTTCTGCATTGCACCTTATAGATAGTACACACTGATGCAAATGCGTGTCAGTGGTAGAGGGACTAAATATTTGTGGATGTGGAATTGGTTGGGAAAGCATTTCTGAACACCCCTAGGAAATCAAGATATTATTTAACTAGACGTTTTATTTTTGTTAATTTATTTTGTCAAATGATATTAGCAGCACAAACGACAGTACAACTATATTATGATCAAATTCTTAACCTATGCCGTCTTACCAATGTTTACCTCATCACAAAAAGAGTGAGCTGAAATGCTAAAGTGTCTACCTGCTAAAATGAGCTAGTTTGCCAGTTTAGTACTGCGTCAACTTAAGCTGGAGAAGTGCACTGCCACTCTATTCCCATTGATTATAAAGTAAAAGTTTAAAAAAAACACCTTTTCCAGTTATCCAGATGACCAATTAAATACCTTCTCAATATCAGGTTTTAAACAGCAAGATCTATTAAGCAGGTTTCTTAGTAAAGACAACTATGCGTTTAGAATCAAAACAAAACTTATTCAATAAACTACAATTCTTTATTAACATATACAGTAACAAGCATAAATGCCTAAGCATTCCCAGAATAGACACAAAAATACAAATCCACACACTTTTTAGGAAAAGAAAAAAAAGGTTTATCTACAGCGATAGGTAACTGAAAGAAAAGGACTTTGGCCCATAGATTATTTTTGAAGACAAAATGATGAGGCATAAGCTATGCCAGAGTCGACTGTTCTCATGTCTTGGCAGAAGTGGGTACTGCAAATGCTGGAGATTAGAGTCAAGAGTGTTATGCTGGAAAAGCACAGCAGGTCAGGCAGCATCTGAGCAGCAGGGAAAAAAAAATTGACGTATCGGGCAAAAGCCCTTCATCAGGAATGAGGCTTGGAGCCTCGGGGTGGAGATATAAATGGAAGGTGGGGTGGGGCTGGGGAGAGGACAGCTGAGAGTGCAATAGGTGGATGAAAGGGGGGGGGGGGGGTGCGCTGACTATTGAGGTGGGAAAATAAAAGTTTGTTGTACTTACAGTACAGTACACAGCATACCTCATCTTCCGCCTGAGGACCCTTCAACTCGATGGCATCTATGTGGACTTCACTAGTTTCCTCATTTCCCCTCCCCCCACCTAACCCTAGTTCCAACCTTCCAGTTCAGCACCGTCCTCATGACCTGTCCCACCTGTCGATCTTCCTACCCACCTATCCGCTCCACCCCCCTCGCCGACCTATCACTTGCATCCCCATCTCCATCCACCTATTGCACCCTCAGCTACCTTCTCCCCAGCCCCACCTCCCCCCTCTCATTTATCTCTCCACCCCAGAGGCTCCCAGACTCATTCCTGATGAAAGGCTTTTGCCCAAAACGTCAATTTTTCATGCTCCTCGGATGCTGCCTGACCTGCTGTGCTTTTCCAGCAGAACTCTAATCTTGTCCACACCTGGCAAGACATCAGAACAAGTCATTACTCATTCATAGTTCTCTTAAGTCTTGCAAAGGCAGGATGCTCAGGAAATACATCAACATTTTTCTCAAACACTCTTTCAAAAGAACAAGCAGGTTCCACAATGAATCGAGGTCGAGGGTTTTTTGTTAAAAATGGGAGGGATCAGCTAAACAGCTTGTTCGAAACATGCTTCCCTTAAACTTAATTGATTCTTAGCAGGCATCCCACCAACTGGATGAAACAAAACAAGCAGCTCTACAAGCCAGTTATGGTTCAAAACAGCGTCAGCACAGTCTACAGAATAGCAAGTCCTTATCACCTGTTATGTAACCTTTAAGCCTTGTTTTAAAATATATCTTCAACATCCTGAATCAAAAGTCCTTTAAACAAAATTAAAAAGTAGGATCACCTATGGATATCTTGACCTTTTAGAAAGTCACAAAGAGCAGGAATCCTTTGTCTAAAAACCTCATGACTAACTGTTTCTTGAATAAAGGATGTTTTCAGTTTTTGAACACTTATCTACACATCCATTCAGATCTGTTTAGGTCCATTTGGGGAAAAAATCTCACTTGACCTGAGCAAACCCAAATAGACTTAAAAGTGAAGTTTTTTTGCCCTCAGGGGCCCAAACAGTTGAGTTTGAGCAGTAGGGGAAAACATTTGCTTGGCCATCCTGGCCAAGCAAAAAGGGCAGTTCCTCACAGAGCTAAAGACTCAGGTTTGATTCCAGCCTTGGGTGACTGTCTGTGTGGAGTTACCATGTTCTTCCCGTACCTACATGGGTTTCCACTGAATACTCCAGTTTCCTTCCACAGTCCAAAGATGTGCAGGTTAGTTAGACTGACCATGCTAAATTGCCCGTACTGTCCAGGAATGTGGGGGCTAGGTAGATTAGCCATGGTAAACATGGAGTGACATGTATGCAGTGTGGTACTGGGTTTGGTTGGGATGCTCTTCAGAGAGTCAGTGCAAACCCAATGGACTGAATGGCCTCTCTGCACTGGGATTCTATGAATCTATGATGTTGATTTCAAAGAGCTCATCCTCAGCAGGTCTATTTGAGTCTGCTTTCAAAAAGACTTTTTGATTGTTATGAATTTTCAGTTTTCAGGCATGCAGATAAAGATACTTACACAGTACCAAAGAGTGACCATAGAGTTGTGTGAGAGAGAGGGAGATGGAGAGGGAGATGGAGAGGGAGATGGAGAGGGAGATGGAGAGGGAGATGGAGAGGGAGATGGAGAGGGAGAGGGAGACAATTCAGAGACTGATACAATCTTTTTTTTTTTAAAGAGCTCTTCCCCTTTTGGGCTGACTTTTAATTTCTGCTGAGTGCATGTGTGTTGTGCTTGCAATGTCTTCTCACACTTAGCAATTAACCCCGAGTTATCTTTTAATTCAAGAAAGCCTGGTGATATTGATTCCTTTTAGGACAAATTCATTTGGGCTGGGAGAAAGGTACCTTTAAGAGAATTAGCCCAGTTATGTCCAACTGAGGGAAATACCTCTCATCACCAGGAAACTTAATGGTTGGAGGCATTCTACGTAGAACTTCACGTAGGATCATAAGACGTAGGAGCAGAAATTAGGCCATTCAGCTCATCAAATCAGCTCCACCATTCAATCATTGCAAGTTTCTCAACTCCATTCTCCTGCTTTCTCTCCAATAACCCTTGATCTCCCCTATACTCACGAAACTATCTAATTCAGTCTTAAATATGCTCACCTGGGACTGGTCGTAACACATCCCCAATAATCTGGGCTAATACTTCAACACAATCTGAAGGAAGACTGCATTTTGGTATTATCATGTTTACAATAAGACATTAAACCAGCTCAGGCTGACATTGCATTGAAAGGGAGATTATTGGCCTTTTCTTTCCTGGTGAACATTTAAGCCACAACCAGCAACAGAAAAATAAATGCTGAGGGAATTATCTCACTTGTCTGTAGAATTGCACCATGTATAAAGTGATTGTTGTTTCACTCCTTTGTAAGCATCTGCACAAACAAACTACTTAATTCTGTAAAATAATTAGGCAGCTCAAAAGGTCACAAAAGATGGTTAATAAATGCAAGTCCTTTCTCTCCAAAGTATTAGGCCCGTCACCTGCCATCCCTTAAATCTCCCACATTTTAAAGTCTCCAAATCAAGTTTTTAATGTGGCTACAGTATTGAAATCATAGCCAAATTCTCACACGACATCCTCTACAACTATCTGCATACCAATGTCCCAGCAGCTTTCAATCCAGAAGACCCTGACATTGTCTGTGCTTTTTCCACCAACTCTCTCATCAGTGTCAAAAAAAACTCCACAAAGCTTTCAAATCAGCATGACTCCAAATAATTAACTGATTATTACACTTGTTATCAAATACCAAAATATATCCTGGTTTGACTCAATTCATTTTAAGCATGTATACCAGACTTATTTTAATTAACAGAAAACAAATTCTTAAAAAATTGATTGCAATGGTAAACTAACAATTTGATAAAACCTACCTAGAAATCTCTTCTCTAGGGCTGATTTCCGATGGGTGATAAATATTTCACCATACTTGACTTGCTGTTTAGTGTTAGTCAGATTAAATCTTAACTATATAACTGTATTTCATGCTTAAACACAATCCCCATGTGACTTATAAACTTCCAACAGTGTAAAAATGCCCCTTGAAAAGAGATAAAGTGCTTTGTGTAATTGTTTTGAAAAGGCGAATTTCTAAAATAATTTTTTGCTGGATGTAGGCTTGCTCGCTGAGCTGGAAGGTTCGTTTTCAGACGTTTTGTCATCATACTAGGTAACATCTTCAGTGGGCCTCCAGATGAAGCATTAGTGGTGTATCCCGCTTTCTATTTGTGTGTTTGGGTTTCCTTGGGTTGGTGGTGTCATTTCCTGTGGTGACATCATCTCATATTGTGATGTCATTTCTTGTTCTTTTTTTCTTCAGGGTAAATGGGATCGAAGTCAATGTGGACAAACAGGTAGAAAACTCGCCACAAGGATACATGAACATTAACTAGCCACAAAAAGACCTGACCCTCTCCCACGGTACCCTTACATACAGATGAGGAAGGTCACCACTTGGACTGGGACAACATATCCATCCTCAGACAAGCCAAACAGAGACACGCACGAGAATTCCGAGAAGCATGGCAATCCAACTGGAACACACACCAGGATCCCATTTACCACTCCCTCAGAAAAGGAACAGGAAATTACATCACCACAAGAGATGACATCACCAACCCAAGGAAACCCAAACACAAATAGAAAGCGGGCTACACTACCCATGCTTCATCCGGAGGCTCACTGAAGTTTCTACCTAATATGGTGATGAAACATCTGAAAATGAACCTTCCAGCTCAGTGAGCAAACCTACGTTCAGCACCTCCACCTGAGCTACAAATCTTCTCAAAACTTGCTACAATCTTTCGTTATTTAACACAAGGTGAACCAATGTCAACATTAAAACCAGTGACCAGAAATTTCCATCTAAATGCTGTAGAGCATGCTCAGTAACCACTAAAGATCAAGTGCTGTGCATAACAAATTTGTTAGTTGCACTCTGTTGATAGCTGACAAGTATACAACAATTACTTGCATTTCACAAAATAACTAAACATTGCATTAAAGTGTGCATTAAAAAGCAATGCACTACACATTGTTGTAGACCAGGCCATACCCCCTCAAAATATTTTAGCGCAGCCTAGATCCTAACTTTTCCTTATGTTAAAGGCAAATGTAACATGCTATGTTCCAGATGCAATTTGATTGGTCAAGCTACTCTACATTAAGCAAAATGGATAAGGTAAAGAGACAAAGTCTTTTCCCTGGGGTCGGGGAGTCCAGAAGTAGAGGGCATAGGTTTAGGGTGAGAGGGGAAAGATATAAAAGAGACCTAAGGGGGAACTTTTTCATGCAGTGGGTGATGTGTATGGAATGAGCTGCCAGAGGATGTGATGGAGGTTGGTACAATTGTGACATTTAAGAGGCATTTGGATGGGTATATGAATAGGAGGGGCTTGGAGGGATATGGGCTGGATGCTGGCAGGTGGGACTAGATTGGGTTGGGATATCTGGTCGGCATGGACGGGTTGGACTGAAGGTCTGTTTCCATACTGTACATCTCTATAACTCTATGACTAAAGAGGAAGAAGGCTTATGTTAAGATGAGATGTGAAAGCTCAGTTAGAGTGCTTGAAGTTACAAGTTAGCCAGGAAAAACCTAAAGAGAGAGCTAAGAGGAGCCAGGAGGGGCCATGACAAGTCATTGGCAGATAGGATCAAGGAAAACCCGAAAGTTTTCTATAAGTATGTCAGAAATAAAAGAATGACTAGAAGAAGATTACAGTCAAAAATAGAGTGGTGCAGGAAAAGCGCAGCAGGTCAGGCAGCATCCGACCTGCTGCATTCCTGTTGAAGGGCTTTTGCCCGAAATGTCAATTTTCCTGCTATTGCCAGAATCTGCAATACCCACTTCTGCCTAGAAGATTACAGCCAATCAAGAATAATAGTGCGAAGTTGTGCGTGGAGTCCAAGGAGATAGGGGAACTGCAAAATGAATATTTTTCATCAGTATCCACACTAGAAAAAGACAACGTTGTCGAGGAGAATACTGGACAGGTTCACAAGGAGATGGTGTTAGCAATTCTGGCAAGTGTGAAAATAGATAAATTCCCTGGACTGGATAGGATTTATCCTAGGATTCTCTGGGAAGTCAGAGAGGAGACTGCTAGGCCTTTGGTTTTGATCTTTATGTCATCATTGTCTACAGGAATAGTGCCATAAGACTGGGGGATAGCAAATGTTGTTCCCTTGTTCAAGGAGAGACAACCCTGGTAATTATCGACCAGTGAGCCTTACTTCGGTTGTGGGTAAAGTGTTGGAAAAAGTTGTAAGAGATTGATAGGATTTATAATGATCTAGAGAGGAAGCAGTTGATTAGGGAAATCAACACAGTTTTATGAAGGGTAGGTCGTGCCTCACAAACCTTATTGAGTTCTTTGAGATGGTGACCAAACAGATGCACGAGGGTAAAGCAGCTGATGTGGTGCATTTGACTTCAGTAAGGCTTTTGACAAGGTCCCTCACTGTAGACTATTGCACAAAATATGGAAGCATGGGATTGATGGTGATTTAGAGGTGTGGATCAGAAATTGGCTAGCTGAAAGAAGACAGAGTGGTGGTTGATGGGAAATGTTCATCCTGGGGTTCAGATACAAGTGGTGTACCACAAAGATCTGTTTTGGGCCACTGCGGTTTGTCATTTTTATAATTGGGCTAGATAAGGGCATGGAAGGATGGGTTAGTAAATTTGCAGATGACACAAAGGTCAGTGAAGTTGTGGAGCTGAAGAATGTTGTAGGTTACAGAGAGACTTGGATAAGCTGCAGAGCTGGGCGAAGAGTTGCCAATGGAGTTTAATGCAGAAAAGTGTGAGGTGGTTCACTTTGGAAGGAGCAACAGGAATAAAGAGTACTGGATTAATGGTCAGATTTTTGGTAGTGTAGATGAGTAGCGAGACCTTGGTGTCCATGTACATAGATTCAGGACTGTTAAGGTGGCATATGGTAAATTAGCTTTTATTGGCAGAGGTAGCCATGAGGTCATGCTGCAGCTGTACAAAATTCTGGTGTGACTGCACTTGGGAGTATTGCATACAGTTCTGGTCACCACATTATAGGAAGGATGTGGAAGTTTTGGAAAGGGCTCAAAGGAGATTTACTAAGATGTTACCTGGTATGGATGGAAGGTCTTATGAAGAAAGGCTTTATGAGGAAAAGTTGAGAGACTTGAAACGGTTTTCTTAGAGAGAAGGTTGAGAGGTGACTTAACTGAGACACATAAAATAATCAGATGGTTAGATAGGGTGGACAGTGAAAGCCTTTTCCCTCGGATAGTAATGGCTCGCCTGAGGGGATATAGCTTTAAATGGAGGGGTGATAAATATAGGACAGATATCAGAGACAGTTTCTTTACTCAGTAATAGGGGCACGGAACGCACTGCCTGCAATAGTAGTAAACTCGCCAACTTTAAGGGCACTTAAATTATCAGTGGATAAACATATGGATGAAAATGACATAGTATAGGATAGAAAGGCTTCAGATTGGTTGCACAAGTCGGCACAACAGTGAGGGCGGAAGGGCTTGTACTGCGCTCTAATGTTCTATGTTCTGTGTACTATAGTTAAAACACAACCAAAGAGAAATTTAGAATAATTTAACTCAATTGCAAAACTAATAGAATTTATAGTTACAGTAACTGTTATTAATAAACTGTTCCAATATGGTAACATCCCATAAACACACGCCTTGGCAAAAAGGCAAATTCAGAAAAAATGATTTGCCTCAGGTAATCCAGCAGCAGAGCAAAACCCCAGTTGAGCTCTAACTGAGAGGGGAGTAAGTAGCTTCTACTTCTTCAAAAGTCCTGCATCTTCTGCTCAGCACCTCTCATTCAATCCCTCATAAAAAACCCAGAACAAATAATGTCGGACTGAGGTGTACAAAGTTAAAAATCACACAACACCAGGTTACAGATCAACAGGTTTATTTGGAAGCACTAGCTTTCGGAGCACTGTTCCTTCATTAGGTTGTCCATAACCACCTGATAAAGGAGCAGCACTCCGAAAGCTAGTGCTTCCAAATAAACCTGTTGGACTATAACCTGGTGTTGTGTGATTTTTAACTCAGAACAAAATAATCTCTTAAAAGATAGTGCACTATCACGACATTTGTCAAGGAGTATGCAAATGATCTCCTTTTTGCATGGATTATTTTATTTTAAAATGAATGGGACAAATGCATGTCAAAAGCTTTTAATGAAGCCAGGCTGCCCTATGAATTCAAGAAGATCAAGTACAATGAGAAAAAATGATGCTGCACACTAAAATAAATTAGAAAATGGGACAGGAGAGAGAAATGGGAAGAAAATAACTGGACTTGTCAAATCAAAAATACACTCAATGTTGTAGCTGTAAAGCGTAAATAGTTAATGCCGAAAACTCAGTGTTCAACAAATAACATACTTTAACCGATGGGTCACTCATCAAATACAAACTGCTTTTTTAATAAAAGCTCAAAACCACTCTAACATGAACTCTAAAATTAACTTGCATTCATTTTGTTTATATCTGACTGCTAAACTTCTTACTTATTCCTCTCTTTTCTGAAAGAAAAAACAGCTATTCCTCATCTTTTCTTGGTCATCCTCTTCCACGATATTTCATTTCATTATTAATTAAAGCATGAAGATCCAACAGGCTAGATGGCTAACAAAGGATGAGGCATAAAACATTGCCAAAAAGAACTAAACTAAGAAATGGGAGCATTTTAGGAATTTAGCCAAGGAAGCAAAATAAAATGATAAAGTAAAATTACTGTAACTGACAAGAATCACGAAATCAGACTATAAAAGCTTCCACAGATACGTAAAGAGGAAAGGAATAAGAAAGAAAAACTTGGGTCCACCAGCGGCAAAGAAATCTGAATTTATTCTAATAAACAGGGAAATAGCAGTTGTGTTAAATAATTAGAGCTTTTTAAAAGATGTTACAAGCAGAACACACAACGGAACGAGTTATGTGGTTACTAGGATTTTCTGAAGGCTTTCGGTAAGGCCTTATACAATTTAGTAGACAGAAATCGAAGACCATGGATTACCAGATAACGTATTGGCATGGATCGAGAATCAGTTAATAGACAGAAGCGAGGAATAAATTGGTCATTCTGAAGATGGCAGGATGCAAGGATATCTCAAGTATCACTCCTTGGTGCCCCAGGTGTGTACCACCTATAATCAAAGAACTGGATGTGAGGATTATATATAATGGATCCAATTTTCCAAAGACTGGCTATCTCTCGTAGATTGAAAGACGAATGGCCAGGGTAGCATTGTCATGAGTAGACTGGATAGTGCAGATTGGGAGAAACTACTTTGACTCAAAAATGAAAAAGAGTAAGAGGACATAGATTTGAAATCATCTACAAATGAAACAACAGTGAAGTCAGGAAAAATGTTTTCACTTAGGGAGTAATTAGGATATGGAATGCTCTGCCTGGAAATGTGGTAAAGGCAGGTTCAGTTGAGATATTCAAAAGGACATGGATTAGTTAATTGGACACAATTATTGGAATAAGGGTATGATGGAAAATCAGGAGATTGGCACTAGATAAAGGTGCTCATTTAATGAGCTGGTATAGGCACAATCAGCTGAATGGCCTCCTTCTGTGCTGTAAAACGTCTCGAATTCTGTTGCACTGAGATATACAATCAGTCAATCTAAATGGCAGACCAGGTTCAAGGGATTGAATGGCCTATTCCTGCTCCTCTGCAACTAACAACTTTCATAACAAGAAATCACATTGGTCAAAAGCGTTAAATCCTTCTGATACACCCCAAAATTAAAAATGACCACTATATGAACCTGGAAAGCAAAACATTATAAATTAAAACCTTACCAAATTTAAAGATAATGCTGAAAAATTGCTTTAAACACTCAAAAGTGCAATAAATCAATTTATACAGATTCAGGCTATTCAAACAATCTTTACAAATTATTTCAGTAAAAATCCAATCTCTTGATTCTTTTTTTCTAAACCACATTGTCACAGTGCTTCTTTGTATGCTGTCATTAAACAGCAATGCTCCAATCCACAAAAGGATATATACACCACTGGCTTTTAGATTAGATTAGATTACTTACAGTGTGGAAACAGGCCCTTCGGCCCAACAAGTCCACACCGACCCGCCGAAGCGTAACCCACCCATACCCCTACATTTACCCCTTTACCTAACACTACGGGCAATTTAGCATGGCCAATTCACCTGACTTGCACATCTTTGGACTGTGGGAGGAAACCGGAGCCCCCGGAGGAAACCCACACAGACACGGAGAGAACGTGCAAACTCCACACAGTCAGTTGCCTGAGTCGGGAATTGAACCCGGGTCTCTGGCGCTGCGAGGCAGCAGTGCTAACCACTGTGCCACCGTGCCGCCCATAAAGTAATCTGAAGGGGGCACCCGGATTTGAACCGGGGACCTCTTGATCTGCAGTCAAATGCTCTGCCACTGAGCTATACCCCCTCCTTTTTCCTATTAAGTAGCCTTTTAAGAGGCTACTTAATAGGAAAAAGGAATGTTCTGCAATAGTGTTTGCTTCCATCAGATATTTTTGAAGTGAAAAACATTACTAGAACGTTTCACCAACCCCTTGTCAAAGTATCAAAACTACTGGCTATAATGTAAGGAACATTGTATTATGCTTCTGAAAATCTGTAGTCTTAACTGAAAATTAATCAAAATTGAGCATCACATGCAGTTTACTTAACACAGAACCACAGCAGATTATCCCCTACAGTCCAAACTGATAGTAAAATGGCTAACTATGCATTGGGTTTTTTTTTTCTGACAGCTGGTTTTGCCTCCTTTCAGGCATAAACCTTGCTGGGATGTCCAGCTTTCTTGGGCAGCTGTAAGCCTGGATACTGGACAGGACTCTGCCCTGAATAATAGCAACCCTTCCCAGACGCTGGAGATGTTCATCATTGAGGATGGCAGCTGCAGTTGGTAGGAGAATTGTGGGTCACCTCATTGTCCCAAGCTATGGTCCTTGCAAGATCGAGAATTTCACTGCTCAGTAATTCATCGACAGCTGATCAGGTAAACCATAGCACTGGCCCTGATCCACTCAGCCTCGCGTTGTTTACATACCAGCTGCTTTGGGGTGAGGGTTGTGGCATGGTGTGCCCTTCCCCTCTGGTTTTATTGCAAACAGACGTGGTCCACCGTGACATCTCAGTAATGTTTAAATTTTAAAACAAACAGCATTTGAATGAAAAAGACTGCCAAAGAAACAACTGCTCCAGAATGTTCCATAACAATTGAAGTTGCACAACATCTTTGGAGATGCGAATTGTAAATGCTGAAGAAATACATTAAGATGTCTTTTCAAGGGAGAGGTCCTGATCTCAATGAACATGTTTTATAAATTAATCCTTCAAGCAGGTGCTTTGTCAACTTCAACATAGTTGCCACACCAACTTCTTTGGGCTTCCTAGGGCTACTTTACACCAACTCAAATCACCCAAATGTTATAATATCAGCAGAATCTTTACAGTATCTAGCAAGTTTTACAACTTTCATGTTCAAATCCCGTTACAGTTTCTCATCTCTCTACTGTTGCAAGCTCCTCTAGTTCAATAGCCCCACCCGGTTTTAAACTTGAAAATTACTGGACTACTGCATGCTTTACATTTTCATTTCCACCGACCCCAAATAATATTTCAACCCATCCTCGTCATGCATTTCTCTCTATCTTAAGGCTGCCACTGCCTTTTGAGAAAATGAGTTCCAAAGACACTCAATCCTCAGAGAAAAACAAATTCTCACTCCTTACTTTTAAACAATAACTCACAATTCTATACTCTCCCACTGAGAATGTGCATAGAATGAGAACGTATATAGGGTATAAGCAGGCAAGGAAAGAGTTAAGTTCTGAGTTTTGTGAAACAAGAGAGGTTCAGCTGAGCATAACTCGGATGAACTTACAGTTAACAATGGGGTGATGGAGGCAAGTGTAATGGGTTAACAAGGTGGAAAAACATTATGTAGAGCCATTTAACAAGATGAGGTAATATTCAGAAAGTGAGGTCAGTTTAACAAGGTGAAAAGTATTCATTATGTGAAGCCAATTATTCATTGTGTGACAACAGATAGCTTAATCTTCACTGTTGATACTTTCTGCTTGTAACGGTCACACAATCAATATGTATGTTGCCCTATCTGGATGCTCTTCCCTGTAAAATGACTATATTGTTCATTGAGAAACTGCTGTTCCAGAGAAGACCGTGAAGTCATGTCCCTGTGCATATGGGCGATCGTTCTCTCTCCCTCCAGGGCCAGGATAAAGATGAAGGAGGTAAAACTATACTCTGTCTCAGTGCTTTGCTTCGATTGGGGGTGGGGGGGTGGAAAAATGGGATGACACCACAAGAGGAAACATTATCTTCATTTCCACCATGACAAGACTGCTTACAATCTTACATTTCAATTATTCTGCTAAACTCTAGCATATTGAAACTTTTTGCATAAGACAACTAACCCATTGTAAATATTGGTTCAGTGAATCTCTGAACTGCTTCCAATACATTTACATCAATCCTGAAATGAGGATATCAATATTGCACATAGAACTTAAATTGTGATGTCATCAATGGCCTGTATAAGTGAAGACCCATCTTCCCTTGTTGTATTTAATTCCCCTCACATAAATGCTAACATTTATTGGCTTTCCTAATTACTTGTACACTAACCTTTTGGGATTTAGAGTCATATTTATGTACGAGGGCAACAGGAAATTTCTCCATCTTAGAATTCAGCAATCCCTCATCCCTCAGATGACATGCTTATTCACGCTACCTACCAAAAACAAAAATAATTTACAATTTCCACATCATAGACCATTTTCCAGATCTTTGCCCACCCACTTAACCTATTTACATCTCTCTGTAACCTCATGTTTCCTTACAAATTAGTTTCCTATCTTTACATCAGCCAATTTAGCAGCCACACCTTTGGTTCCCAAGTCTAACTCATTCATACAAATTGTAAAATGTTGAGACCCCAGCACTGATCCCTGTGGCACACTGTTCTTTATATCTTGCCAACCAAAAAGATCTATTTACACATGTTTTGAGTTAACTAGTCTGTTGCCTACCCATGCCTTTTACGATGAGCTTTTATGTTCAGCAATCAACATTGATGTGGCACCTTATCAAATACCTTCTGGAAATGATACACTGCATCTACAACACACATTACTGCTTCAAAGAAGTCCAATAAATTGGTTTATCTATTTTTCCTTTCACAAAACTTTTTTTTTTTTTTAAAAAGAGACCTGCCAAAACATCTTTAATAATAACTTCTAATATTGTCCCTCTGTTAAATGAAAGCAAACAGGCCGAAAATGTCCTGCTTTTGTCTCCCTCCCTTTGGAATAAAGGCGTTCCATTTATGTTGGAAAATAGCAAATGTAACATGACAAGAATCTAGGGAATCTTGGCAAATTAAAACAAACATATCAATGTCATTTCTTTCATGATTCTAAGATGAAGTCCATTTAGACCAGGCACTGCTGAGCCCGTAGCTCCAGCAATTTGCTCAATATCACTGTAATTGCAATATTTGAGTTCCTCCCATTTCCTGATTTATAGCTATTTCTGGAATATTGCTCATATGGTTTACGATGAAGACCAATGCTAAACAGCGATGCAAAACACCTCTATTTATCTATTTCTCCTACTTACCCATTATTAATTAACAAGACGCATCTCCATAGGACCAACATTCACTTTTTGAATATCTATAGAAAGTACCTAGCATCTTTACAGTTTTAGTTGGCTTTTGCTTCTACTCCAACATTCCTCTAAATCAGAGTGATTTATTTTCCCCTGTTTAAAACATTCCGTTCAACCTTCTGACCCAACACCCATTTTTGCAAGTTATATATAATTTAAGTATTATATTGCGAAGTTGGTGTGTGTAAAATTGCAAAAATGGGGGAAAGCACTGTGTGGTCCTTTTAAAAGATGGTATATTTTTCAGTGCTTAGAGTTAAAAAGGATGTCTGAACAGCAGTTCAAAGTGCAGGTGCATAGACAGCACCCAAATTGAAACATTTTGTATCGAACAGCCAAGCAACATTTTTACCAATACAAGTCTTTTCAAATTTAGCCAATCAATTTAAACCCTTAGATACTGTTTAAACTTCATGGTTTTGATTACTGGGAACCAGCCTGATTGACTTATTAATTTCTTTACATCGAGGACATAAAAAATGCAGGCATTTTGCAAAGTTGGGGAGACGCAACTGCCATTCACCACAATTAAAAGTCCTCAGCTCAAGAGAATGAAATTAGCTCTCAGTCACCTATGTATTAGAGAAAGCACAATCTAAATAACATCGATACAAACATCGGAGAAGGCATTTTGTACAGAGGAAAACAATTGAGAAGGCATTTTGGACAATGCAAAAGCATTTCAGAAAGAAGATCAGCAGAGTCAGGAAGGTGCATTTTGGAAGACATTCTGTGCGAACTTTGAGAGACTAAGTTATCATTTATTGCTTTGTAATATAATTGGGAGTTGTATTTATTCTAACAGCAACCTATTAGGATCTTGCTCAATTCGGGAACAGGTAGTTAGAGAGGAATGGCTCAGTTTCTTAATTAGAATCATAGAATCCCTACAGTGTGGAAACAGGCCCTTTGGCCAAACTAGTGCAAACAAACCCTCCGAAAAGTATTCCACCCAAACCTAATCCCCATTACTCTACACTGACTTCTGACTAATGCATCTAACCTACACGTCCCTGAATACTGTGGGCAACTTAGCATGGCCAATTCACCTAGCCTGCACATCTTTGTGATTGGGGGAGGAAATTCACGCAGACATGGGGAGAACGTGCAAACTCTGCACAGACAATTGCAAGAGGCTGGAATTGAACCCAGGTCCCTGACGCTGTTCGGCAGCAATGCTAACCCTTACACCATGAAAATGCAGGTTTCAGTAGTCACTACGTTAAACATTAATGAACTGCACTGTTGACATAACATGGCTCTAGTGAGTACCAGCTACAGGATGTATTGTACATTATAAAAGGCTTCTTCAACAGCAGTTTCCAAATCCAAATTGTTCTGTTAATTTATTCACTGTTGGAGTTAGTTAAATAAATTGTCATATTCATTTTGTTTAACCCACTCCTTTATAACATGATGTGGAGGAGCCAATGTTGGGCTGGGCTGGACAAGTTAAAAACTACACAACACCGGATTATAGTCTAACAGGTTTATTTGGAAGCACTAGCTTTTGGAGCACTGCGCCTTCATCAGGTAGCTGTGGAGCAGGATCACAAGACACAGAATTTTTAGCAAAAGATTACAGTGTCATGCAAGTGAAATGATATATTGAACAAACCTAAATTGCCGTTAAGTCTTTCAGCTTTTCGACTGGGTTGCAGATTTTGATTCATTAATATGTAAATCCCAGAACTTCTTTTAAGTGACCTTCGAGATAATTTAAGGATTTACATTAAAAAAAGTGACATCTCAGCCTAGACAATGCATTAAAGGTTCCTGAAGAAGGGCTTATGCCCGAAACGTCGATTCTCCTGTTCCTTGGATGCTGCCTGACCTGCTGCGCTTTTCCAGCAACACATTTTCAGCTCTGATCTCCAGCATCTGCAGCCCTCACTTTCTCCTCAATGCATTAAAGGTGTAAGCTTAGAGTCCGTCTGTATCCCAATCTTGAGTGGAGACTGTTTTTTTTCCAAAGTAGGAATTTATAAAATATTACATGGTTTGACTGCCTGCAGATTGTGCACTTTTTGAGCAACATAGAATGTGTCTGCAAATATAATTGTGCAAATGCAAATTCACCCTATAGACGTGTGTGTGCATGTGAGAGAGAGATAGACAGTGAGTGAGTGCACGCTTCAGGCTCTCTGCCTGATGAAGGGCTTTTGCCCGAAACGTCGATTTTGCCTGTCCTCGGATGCTGCCTGAATTGCTGTGCTCTTCCAGCACCACTGATCCAGAATCTGGTTTCCAGCATCTGCAGTCATTGTTTTTACCTTAGTGAGTGAGTGCATGAGAGTGTGCGCGCGCGTGAGACTGTGTTTACACGTGTGCAAGCATAAGCCTGTGAAGGGTGTGTGCGCGCGCATGCATACACGTGCGTGCGTACACGTGTGTATATACATGTGTGCAGAGAGACAGAGTTCCCTCAACCGGCAGGGTATACCTCTGCCTGGCGATTGTTGCGCTGAGTCCATTCATCTGTTGTTATTGCATCTGCATGTACCATGTCTCTGAGCACCCTTGCCTGCAGCGTATGAGACAGACAACGTTGGCCGAGTCATGACTACCTGCCGCATACATGGTAGATGGTGTAATGGTGATATCCATGTTGACACGCTCACACACCTTGCAGTGGTTGCCATGACAGCTTTGTACAGTGTTGTAGTCCATGTTGTCCTGAAGGCTGGGCAGTTTGCTGTGAACAATGGTCTGTTTAGGTTTGCAGGTTATTTAAAGGCAAGAAGTGGAGGCATAGGGAAGGTCTTGGCGAGGTGCTCATCCTCATGGATAAAGTGTTGCAACATTATTTCTCGCCTGTAAACAACCGCCAGACCTTAAACAGACTATTGTTTGCAGCAAACTGCCTAGCCTTCATGACAACATGGACAACACTGTACAACTCTGTCACGGCAACCACTGCAAGATGTGCCAGAGTGCCAACATGGATACCACCATTACACGGCTGGCACTCATGTGACTCTGCCAATGTTGTGTCTCATACACTGCAGGCAAGGATGCCCAGAGACATGGTACATTGGTGAGACGAAGCAGATGCTATGACAACAGATGAATGGACACGGCGCAACAATCGTCAGACAGAGGTGTACCCTCCCAGATGGGGGAATACTTCAGTGGTCAGGGCCATTCATCTTCAGATCTTCAGGTGACCATCCTCTAAGGCGCACTTCTGGACACGCAACAATGCAGAGTGGCCGAGCAGAGGCTGATAGCCAAATTCAGAACCCATGAGGATGGCCTCAACCGGGACCTTGGGCTCACGTCACATGATAGGTCACCCCACTACACTATACACGCTCTCTCTCATGTAACACACACACACTCTTACATACTCAGGCAGACCTTCTCTCATAGACACAATTTCTCTCATACACACACACTCTCACAGGTTTATATTCCATCACTCACACACACACACGCACGCACACACACACTTAAGTCTATGGGGTGAATTTGCATTTGCAGAATTTTATTTGTGGACACACTATATTGTTCAAAAAGCGCACAATCTGCAGTCAGTCAATGCAGGCAATCAATCCACGTAACATTTGATAAATTCCTACTTTGGAAATAGTCTGATTCAAGATTGAGATAGAGACAGACTCTGACCTCACAACTTTAATGCATTCTCTGAACTGAGATGTCACTTTTTAAAATAAAACCTTAAGTTATCTTGAGAATGCCACTTAAAAGAAGTTTTGGGATTTACATATTAATAAATTGAAACTTGCAACCCATTCTAAAGGATGAAAGACTTAACAGTAATCTAGGTTTGTGCAATATATCATTTCAGTTGCATGACACTGTAATCTTTTGCTATAAATTCTGTGTCTCATAATCCTGCTCCACAGCTACCTGATGAAGGAACAGTGCTCCGAAAGCTAGTGCTTCCAAATAAACCTGTTGAATTATAACCTGGTGTTGTGAGATTTTTAACTTTGTCCTTTATAACAGACTGGATTGTGGGAAGTAGGTTATATCACTGTCACATTTCTTTAACAGGTTACAAGGTGACGTGAGCTTCTCTGGGTGTTTCAGTTTTAATTATCAGAGGGGTGTTGACTCCACTCCATAACAGTTACCATTGTCAAACTTTTCAGTTAAGCACAGATGTTGGGTCCCCCCTTTGGAATTTTGCTTACTCGTTGGAATGTATCCATATTGTAAATTTTCAAATACCTTATTGAACATGCACCACTTCACCTCTATTAATCACTTAACCTAATTTATCAATCCACTTTGGCTAGCACCACGTTCACAACTGCCCTTATGTTTAAAATACTGGCCTCCGACCCACTCTTCTCTCCTTCAAACTGAATGCAAATTTAATCACTGCTATCTAGGGATGCTTTCACTACAAGGTTGGTTATTAATTGCATATAATTTCACAATTCCAAATACAGTACGGTCTGATCTCTGGTTGGCCCCAGAACATACTGTTCTGAGTAATGAGCCAAAAGAAATTCTATAAATTTAATTGTGCCTCCAGCGTCTACCTGATTTTCGAGTCTACATGTTAATTAAAATCTCTCAGGATTATCGCCATACCTTTCTGTTAAGCTTTTATTTCATCCTGTATTCTACTGTGTGGTTATTGTCAGGGTGTTCATATAGCCATCCCAAAGGTGACTTCTTGTCTATATTAGTTCTCATCACTGTTCGAACTGCTTCTGCATCTTCATTTCCTGAACTTTAAGTCATCCCTTTCTATTGCGTTTCCTGGCCTTCATAAGTGCCAGACACCCTTCAATATTCAGGTCCCACCCAATGTCATCTTTCAGTCATGCCTTGTAATGGCTGTCAGATCTTTCTTACTTGTATTTGTACTCAGTTTATCTTTTTCACTTCGTACATTCAGATACACGGCCTTTAGTTTTATCCTTTTTTTATAACCGTTAGGCTTATCTTTTGATACAGATGTGTACTTTCTACCCCTTCCTCTCAGTCTAGTTGTCATTTCCTATATTAAGATCATTCTATCTAGTCTTGGCTCTACTCTTTTGACTTGCCATTCTTTACAAATTTAATCCCTTTCGCCCATTGTTTAGTTTAATAGCTCCTCTACTTCCCTCATTCGACAGTTCTCAAGAACACTGGCGTCTGCATGGTCCCAAAAGTACAAACCCAACATTCCCTAGTACTGGTCCCAGTATCACAAACCAGAAGCCACCCCTATCACACCAGACTTTCAGCCAAGCATTATTTCATTAATCATATTTAACTTATGCCAATAGAAGGTGGCTCAGGAAATATGCCATAGATTGTGACCTTTGATGCATTTTCTTAATTTGGTGGATAGATTCTCATGCTGACCTGGCAGAACTGCTTTCCTTGTCCTGCCTATGTTGGTACATACATCATTGACAGCTACTGGAACATTCCAACCAGAGCAAATTTCCCAAACCCTGCCACGAGGAAGGGCAAATTTCCAAAACCCTGCCACTTCTGGACTCTAGTTCTCTATTGCAAAGAATTGAGTCAGTCCCCTTTATTATTGTTCCTTCTACTACTACATTAGTAATTATTCTGCTCATTTGATTGACGTTCAGCATCATGGTGCCAGGAGGAGTTAGCTCGCCCACTTTGCAACCACCATTCTCATCCTAACAACCTGAAACAACCTCAAAATCTCTGGGTCAATTGCAAAGACAGAGTCCTGCCTCTAGGTACCCTTACTTTCTTTAGGTGAAGCCACACAACCCTATTCCCAAGAGCTGAGCAAACGAGAAGACCCAAAAGGTATATGACAAAATCTCAGGACATATATGCAAGGTATTTTCCCCTCTGAACTGTGGAACTTGCAGGAAGAGAAACTGATTTAGAAAATAAAACAGCACTTCCATTCCCTGTTCATCCAACTCTTTCACGCACTCAGTTTCATTATTTAATTATTTTCTTTTACCATTTATTTGGTAACCAATCCATCAATTCCTGTGCTTTTATAAACCTTAGTAACAGAATAGACCTCAACCGCTAGAAACTTAAACAGCTCCCTGCAGGGTCAAAAAAGTGAGAGAAAGCAAAGGAGCACCTCCTTTCCCCTCTTCAGCAACTCCCTTTTAATGCAACTCCCAGCATTCTATTCATAGTTGCACTGAGATGCCTGCATTTACATTCTTGGAGTTAGCTCAGCCCTCATTTAAACAAGTTATCTGAATGAACGAAGTTCAGATGCACTCCAGTGGAGAGCTTGTATATTCCAGGATAAAACATGGAATTCAAACAACAGATTTCAATCAAAATATGAAATAAGAAATGAAACGAAATTGTAGAAAGTGATCAAGATTCCCCTCACACATCCAATTCTCAGAACTGTGTTCAAAGTTGCGCATACTACCACCGGTCTCGTCCAACAACTAAATCTTAATCAGATGAACATGCTTAATATCGCCAAGTAGTACCCAGCATTTCTTGACACACATTACAGGAGAT
The DNA here is from genome assembly GCF_004010195.1 of Chiloscyllium plagiosum. Taxonomy (NCBI): domain Eukaryota; kingdom Metazoa; phylum Chordata; class Chondrichthyes; order Orectolobiformes; family Hemiscylliidae; genus Chiloscyllium; species Chiloscyllium plagiosum. Next base: position 16,445,456 of record NC_057712.1, on the reverse strand, counting down.
ACTGGATATAAAGCAACTTCTTTAACTCATGTTCAGTTATAAGATTGCTTGGTTCTCAAGATAAATAAGATCACAAGGTCGGTTTCAATTAGTTAAGTCCTTTTGGTTCCTTTACTCTATAAAGCAGTTTTAACATTCAACTAAATGGATAGGCAGGATCGATATTTACGATTTCATCCTAAAAACTGGTCCCCATTAATACCAATATTAACCACACCTAGCACCCACATACTTTGCCTCTTCTGCTGTTATATTTTTTGTACGGTCTACTGCCAAAATATGAACTATTTGTGGCATTAAGGAAACAGAGAAAACATACTTCATTGCTCTTGCAATCAAAGGAGAAGAATTTAAATTGACTAACAGATTTCTCCATTGCCACTCCAATCATCAAAGTTCAACAGGCTAAAAACTAGGCCTGACAGTTTGTCTGGAATTTAACCTGAGCTTACAACAATAACTTGTAAACAGCAATGATCGAAATAATACCTGGCTGCCCACTTTATATTAGATCTTATTTTGGGACAGTAACTTATCTGTATGTTTTGTATTTTACATGTCATGAATCCGTTTCTTTACACTGCTGTTGCACTGTACAACAGGTCGCCTCACTATAAAGTGACCAAACTGATTTTCGATCATTGAGGTTAAGACAGAGTCACAGAAGTCAGTCATACAGCACAGAAACACTCCCTTCCGTCCAATCAGTCTGTCCCAAACTAAATTAGTCCCACTTGCCTGCTCCTGGCCCATATCCCTCCAAACCTTTCCTATTCATGTATCTATCCAAATGTCTTTTAAACATTGTAATTGTACCTGCATCCACCACTTCTGCAGGAAATTCATTCTACACGCAAAATACCCAGTGTAAAAAATTTGCCTCATTTTTTTAAATCTCTCCCCTCGCATTAACAATGTGTCCCATAGTCTTGAAATCCCCCATCTGAGGGAAAAGACAACTACCATTAACTCTTGCTATACCTGATAAGACTGTGGCTTTCACTGTGAAGTCATCTTTGTTGAAAATGCTTTGCATAAATCAATTTCTCTATCTTGGAATGCAATCAGCATATCTTACTTCTTTCATTGATAGCCATTAAGCCCAGCTTATTGAAAAGAAATGGCATTCTGCCAATCATTTGAATGTGTTCCCAACCACAGATAATAATTCAAGAACCTTGGTTAAACAAGTGATAATTTATGGACACATTTGTTCTCAAGTGTTATAATCCACTACAACTACTTTGCATTTACCAGACAGCACATTCAACACCAAATATGCCAAATCTGATGCTAGACCATTTACTGCAACTGGATTGACCTTAGATACAGTCATCTGCTACATCAATATACGGTGCCAGTGTCTTTATTACTATAATGTATAATTGTAGAGTTATAGTACAATTCAAGGCAAACTGTAAATAGAACTAGATAATATTTTCTGAACATTAAATTCAAAATCTACACTATACAGTCAAAAATAATTCTGCTGCAATCTACAAATTCCAAGGGAGAACTCTTCTAGAGATTTGCTGTGAGAAAGAGTATAAGATCTCAGCAGGTAGGGAAAGAGTTATGTTTTGAATTTTGTGAAACAAAGGTTCAGCTAAGCATGACTCAAATCAGGTAAGAACTTGCAATAAACAATGAGGTACTGGAGGCAAGAGTAGTCGGATAACAAGGGGAAAAAACGTTCGTTATACAAAGCCATTTAACAAGGTGAAGGAGCATTCAGCATGTAAAGTCAGTCAACAAAGTGAAAAACATTCATTACGTGAAACCAGTTATTCCTTATATAACGCCAGATGGCTTAATCTTTGCTATTGACACTCGCTGATTATAACAGTCACCCAATCAATATAGATGTTGTCTTAATGGGATGCTGCTCCTGAAAGTGACTATATATTTCCTGAACAAATCTGCTGCTCGAGAGAAACTCGTGTCTCTGTGCACATGGGAAATTGTTCTCTCTCCTTCCAGGGCCTGAAATAAAGATGGAGGAGATAAAACTACACTGTCTCTAAGTGTTTTGCTTCGACTGAAGCAGAAACGGCATGACAGCTGGGGCCACGTTTTGGATTTCCCTACACTCCCCAATTGCCTCTATCAAGATCTGTCAAGACACATAGCCACTGCAAATGTTGCGGTCCCCAGCAAAAACTCTGGCTCAATGATTGATTCTTCCACCAACCATTCAAGAAGTCTGACCACAGAGTAGCCCTTTGCACAGAAACATTTTCCAAAGATTTTTTTTTAGAATCCTTACATTATGGAAACAGGCCCTTCAGCCCAACAAGCCCACACTGACCCTCCAAACAATTAGATTAGATTAGATTACTTACAGTGTGGAAACAGGCCCTTCGGCCCAACAAGTCCACACCGACCCGCCGAAGCGCAACCCACCCATACCCCTGCATTTACCCCTTTAACCTAACACTACGGGCAATTTAGCATGGCCAATTCACCTGACCCGCACATTTTTGGATTGTGGGAGGAAACCGGAGCACCCGGAGGAAACCCACGCAGACACGGGGAGAATGTGCAAACTCCACACAGTCAGTCGCCTGAGTCGGGAATTGAACCCGGGTCTCTGGCGCTGTGAGGCAGCAGTGCTAACCACTGAGCCACAATAACCCACCCAGACCCATTCCCCTACTATCCTTAATTTACCTGTGATTAATGCACCTAGCCTACACACTCCTGAACACTATGGTGCAATTTAAGCTGGCCAATTCACCTAAGCTGCATATCTTTGGATTGTGGAAGGAAACCCACGCAGACATGGGGAGAATGTGCAAACACATTGTGGGCGGCACGGTGGCACAGTGGTTAGTACTGCTGCCTCACAGCGCCAGAGACCCGGGTTCAATTCCCGCCTCAGGCGATTGACTGTGTGGAGTTTGCACGTTCTCCCAGTGTCTGCGCAGGTTTCCTCTGGGTGCCCCGGTTTCCTCCCACAGTCCAAAGATGTACAGGTCAGGTGAATTGGCCATGCTAAATTGCCTGTAGCGTTAGGTAAGGGGTAAACGTAGGGGTATGGGTGGGTTGCGCTTTGGCGGGTCGGAGTGGACTAATTGGGCCGAAGGGCCTGTTTCCACACTGTAATGTAATCTAATCTAATGGTACCTCTTTCACTGCTATTGATTATTTTCTTTACCGCTCACTGCTCCTCTAATCATAGGCCACTTTTCTCTAGTTTGCTGCTAATAATAGATTGCTTTTTGAAAATAAGGGGTTGGCCAATTTTTAAAAAGAGAGAGTTGTTTTTTTTCCTTCCCAGAAGGTTGTGAATCCTTGGAACTCTTCCTGAAAAAGTGGGGGAAACAGTTTTTGAGCATTTTTAAGACTAAGAGAGAGATTCTTGTTAAGCAAGAGGATGAAAGATTAGAACCTGATCAGCCATGATCATGTTGAGTGGTGGAGCAGAGTTCTCTAGTACAAAAAGTCAATATCATAGTTTCCTACATCTCAAAGGAAATAGCACGTTCATAAGATAACCCATATATAAAATAATAAATAAATTGAACAAATATAAGTGAAGCACAGAACCAGCACTAAACAGGTTGATTATATTCAGTGCTTTATTCACATCATAAGTACAGCAATCAACTACAGCTCTATGTAATACCAGTTTCTCAATAGTTCCTGGGTCAATTCCTACAACAGCACAATTTAACTCCTAAACGAAAAAACAAATTTTACTTGCCAATTAATTGAAAAAAACCTAAGGTAACTCATTCTTCAAGTACTTAAAAATGATTATTATTGTGGCTGAAGGGAGCCTGCATAAATAATCACAGTATGTCACAGCTCCAATAACTCGAGGCAGAAGTTTAAACAAAATTAGAGGTAAGCTAGTGCTTGGGTGCTTAATTGACTGCCATCTCTCTTCTTGGAAGGTCTACCTTGAGTAAGGTATTCTCATCTGACCAAGAGGATTTCAGTTTGTTCATTTCACCTTATTCACTTTCACTAATTATGAAATAACCTGAAGGGCAATGAAAAACAAAGCAATTATATCGAATGCCAAAATAGTTACCGACAGAAGCAGACCATAACAGGTCGTGGGAGGTAACTATGCATGCATTGCTGATGTTACTGCACTCTGTGCAGAGTAATGTGACCACCTGCACACCCCATAGCCATTGCAAGGTGAGACTGAGGCAAGACAAAACTACCCCTCCAGGGGGAGCAGCCTTCTGCCACCTTGCTACCAGCCATCAGTCACTACAGTGGATAGCAGTGCACATGTGCAGCACCCTGCTGCATTTAGAGCATGTGCAGTGTGAGGGCTGTTAATGAACTTGCTTGTTGGATCGACAACCATAATCACAGAATCCCCACAGTTGGACACAGGCCATTTGCCCCATCAAGCTCACACCGATCTTCTGAAGAGCATTCTATCCAGACCCACGCACTATCCTATGCCTGTAGCCCTGCATTCTCCATGGCTAATCCACATAATCTGCATCCTTGGACACTATGAGCAAATTATCGTGGTCAATCTACCTGACCTACATACACTTAGACCACGGGAGGAAACTGGAACATCCGGATGAAACCCACGCAGACACGTAGATTGTGCAAACTCCACATAGTCAGCCATCCAAGTTTGGAATGTAGTCCCTGGCGCTAGGAGACAGCAGTGCTAACCATTGATACATCGTACCACCTGCAAATTGTTGAGTTTTTGTTGGGTACAGGGAGCAGCTGGACCACGCAGTTCCTGAAACCTGTGCAACCTGGAAATCCTGGAAAATACCCTTAAACAAAATTTAAATTTCAAGACTTTCAGTTGCAATTTTGATACTTTGCAAAGATGTGGCACTGCAACCCTGTGTTGCTTACATATGCAGGTACTGCTCCATTTTAGTGGTCACAATAACGCAGCCATTTCATATGGGGTTGACAAAAAAAGTTAATTTCACAGCCAAGTCTCTGTCCACAATAACTACCCCAGCTCCAATTTACCTCAAAGAACCTTCATGTTTCAAATCTATCCAGAATGAAAAAGGTACCTCCAAGATACGCATGTTCCTCAGACTTCAGTTCTTACCACATTGAGATCAACACTTAGTGCCCATGTGCTACGTCCACATGCTTTACGTTCTTCTCAATCTGCACCAATCCATCCGATGTCCCCAGTTCCATTTAATTTTTCATCTTACCTGACACCTTGAAAAAGAATTTTCTCTCTTCCTTTCAAGTAGTTGGAATGCATGTTCCAATGTATAGGTACTAATTCAGTCCACATCCTTACTCCCATCCAAAATCCCTCCAATTCTTTCCTCTCATCCCAATTCCTCTGACCCCATCCATCCCTTCTTTTAATTCCACCTCCGGCAGCTCATTCCACACATGCACCTTTTGCATGAAAGACTTGCCTCTTAGGTCCCTTTTAAAGCTTTTTCCTCTCACCTTAAACTTATGCCCTCTAGTTTTCAACTCCACTACCCTGGGGAAAAGACTCTGGCTATTCAGCCTATGCATGCCCTTCATGATTTCATAAACCTTTACAAGGTCACCTCTCAGCCTCTGACTCTCCAAGGGAAACAGCCCTTAGCCTATTCAGCCTCTGCCTGTAGCTCAATTCCCACAACCCAGGCAATATCCTTGTAAATCTTTTTTGAACCCTTTCATGTTCCTACAGCATAGGGCAAAACTGAATGCAGTATTCCAAAAGTGGCCTATTCAATGTCCTGTACAGCTGTAACATGACCTCCCAACTCCAATACTTAATGCACTAACCAATAAAGGCAAACATACTAAACAGGATTTGGAGATTTTAATGTTCGGCTAAGGTGTACAAAGTTAAAAATCAACACCAGGTTACAGTCCAACAGGTTTATTTTGAAGCACTAGCTTTCGGAGCGCCGCTCCTTCATCAGGTGGTGAAGGAGTGGCGCTCCGAAAGCTAGTGCTTCCAAGCATACTAAACACATTCTTCACTAGCCTGTCTACCTGGGACTCAACTTTCAAGAAACTATGAACCAGCACTGCAAAGTCTCTTAGTTCAACAACACTACCCAGAACCTTACTATGAAGTGTACAAACCCTGCCCTGATTCACCTTTTCAAAAAGCAGCACCTCACATTTATCACAATTAAACTCCATCTGCCACTCCTTGGCCCACCTGATCAAGGTCCCTCATGAAGTAGCTTTGGCAAATAAGGTTAAAGAATATCCAAAGGGATTCTACAAATACACTAAAGACAAAACAGCAATTCTGAATAGAATTTCTCTCACCAATTCACATATCCTTTCATCCATTTCTCGCACTCTCCCTCAATCTAGGTGCCTTCCTCTGGCCTCTTGCTTTTATCTTTTCATTAACAAATATTAGTGTGTCATTGTTGTCTCAGTTTCTCTGTATCCCTCACTGACTGTAACCTGTCTCTGAACTTGCTCTGCTGCATTCTCAGGTCTAACTCTGAATATGTTATCAAACTTGCTAGTAAGGGTGGTGCTGTTATCATGTGGTAGCAGCGTCTAAACTCCAGAGGCGAAACACTAACTCTATGAAGCTCTGATCCAGTTAACCACAGAACATCAAGGCAAGTCACCTTATCTCCTTTGGAGATCTTTCCCCTCAACAGCTATCTAATTCCATACAATCTGGTTTTACCTCAAAATTCACAAAAATGACTACCCTGCAGATTTTTCATTTTAGCCTGACCCTGTCGCACTCAGTGTATTTCTTGAGTCTTATTTTTTTCGCCCCTTGTCTTACCACCTGTGGGCAGCACGGTGGCACAGTGGTTAGCACTGCGGCCTCACAGCGCCAGAGACCTGGGTTCATTTCCCACCTCAGATGACTGACTGTGTGGAGTTTGCACATTCTCCCCATGTCTGCGTGGGTTTCCTCCAGATGCTCCGGTTTCCTCCCACAGTCCAAAAATGTGTAGGTTTGGTGAATTAGCCATGCTAAATTGCCCATAGGTTAGGTGAAGGGGTAAATGTAGGGGAATGGGTCTGGGTGGGTTGCACTTCGGCGGCTCGGTGTGGACTTGTTGGGCCGAAGGGCCTGTTTCCACACTAAGTAATCTGTAAATCTGTATTCACAATTCTTCTGACAACTTACTATATTTCAACAACTTCTAGTTTCCTGGTCCTAAATATCTTCTCTTCACCTCACCATGAATGTTCAATCCATCTAAATTCTCACTCAACACTATGATGATCCAAAGGCTTTCCTCCTCTTCCTTGAATATAGATGCAAACAATCACCAGCTTCATCATCTTCTTGCATCACTGAGTTATGTTCTCTAAATGAACAATTTCACCTTTAATTTGTCTCAGTTCCTCCAAACAAAATAAGTGGCCACTGGTATCTGCATGGATGTGAGCTATTCAATGCACGAGGTGAAGTAGTAATAAAACTTATACTTTTTTCAATCTAGCATACTGCATTTGCTGTTCATAACTCTTCCACAAGCAGGGACCAAACATAGACCGGGTGACCGCTACGCAAAGCCTGAATCAGATCTTCTGGTTACTTGCCAATTTTAAGACATTGTCTTGCTTTCATGCTCCCATTTCAGTCCGATGCCCTTCCAAGTGAAGTGTTAACTCGGTTTCAACCCGACAGTTTACAGCCATATTCAACTAAATGTTGAGTTCAAACAACTACCACTGTCCGCCATTTTCAATTCATCTCACCAATATTCTGCTTTCAGCAGAGCTGATCAATATTGTCTTAAACACAATACATTACACTTTCTTCTCTACAAACATTACCATATCCTTTTTCCTTTTGTTCTATATGTGATCTTTAATCCTCCTAAACTTCCAAGCTTCCCCTTCTCTTCTGCTCCATTTGCTCCTTTTCATTTTTATCTGCAGTATAAAGCACATCAGTATTCCACATCAGTTCTAAATATGTTGGCTTGAAAGTTTTAACAGCTTCTTGCTCCATTGGTGCTACCAGAGCTGATTTTCTCCAGAACCTAGTTTTGCTTTCTAATAAATTAAAGGCAATCTAAGTTCCTTCTCCAACATATTCTAAACATACCATTTCAGCTGAGATGTGTCATAAGGCACAAAAGAAAAATAGTACAACACAGGAATAGGTCTCTTGGCCCACTGAGCTTGCGTTGACCCAAAATGCTTTTCTAAACTACAAACATTTCATCTCTACGAGGTCCAAGTCCCTCTATTCTCTGCCAAGATGCCTCAAATGCTGCTGTTGTATCTGTTTCTTACACTTTTGACAGCATATTCCAGGTACTAACCACCCTGTGTGTAAAATATGCAACTTTCACATCTCCTTGAAACTCCTAACCACCACCCCCACCTTTATGTTAAACCTATGTCCTCTAGTAAATGACATTTCTACCCTGGGATAAAGACTCCAACTATCCATGCATCTCTATTTTGTAAATTGTATTTGGTCACCCGCCATCACCTGATGTTCAAGAGAAAACAAACAAAGTTTGTCGAATCTCTCCTCATCGCTAATATCCTCCAAACCAAGCAACATCCTGGTAAACCTCTACTGTACTGTCTGCAAAGTTTCCATGTCCTTCTAGCAGTGTGCTGACCATAGCTATATGCAAATTCCAAATGTAATCTAACTAAAGTTCCATTCAACTGCAATATGGCTTTCAAATTTTTATTCTCTATGCCCTGGCCAATGAAGACAGGCATGTCATATACCCTCTTGATCACCCTATCCACGTATGATTCCAATTTGAGAGAACTGTCAACCTATATGCCTAGATCCCGCTGTATGTTTCTCAAGGCTCTGCCATGTACTGCCATGTCTTTGTCTGGATTAAATTCCACCTGCCATTTCTCTGCCCAAGTCTCCAGCCTGTATCCTCTTGCAATTGTCCTCACTGTTTGTAGCTTCCCCAATCTGTGGCATCCATAAATTTATTAATTAGACCATCTACGTTCTATAGATTAGATTAGATTCTCTACAGGATGTAAACAGGCCCTTCAGCCCAACAAGTCCATTTTTGAAATAATTTGCTTGCTTACTGAATATAGCTGATGATTATGTTATTTCCACCCACCTTCAGGAGTGGAGAAAAAGATGGGAAAATCTAATAGTAACAAATAAAAGTGAACCAACAAACTTCCTTCTTTTGCTCTCTTGGATTCTTAGCAATGTAATGGAGGAACCAGCCTTAGGAATATAACAAAAAATGAAAAAAGGTGTGAAATATATAAAACAAATGTGATCACTTGATAAAATTTTATGCATTTCTGTTTTCTGTTGGAAGTGTGTGGTGTCTGAATTTTTGTAAGTGGACTTTTTTAGTGAAACCCTGGACAAAAAAAGAAACTGTGTTGAAGGTGAGAGGGGGATAGTTTAAGAGAGATGTGCAAGGGATGTTTTTCAGGCAGACAATGATAGGAACCTGGAACGCACTGCCAGAAGAGATGGTGGAAGCACACAGGTTGGTGGCATTTAAGAGGCATCTGGATGGTCATATAAAAGAGAGAACAGGATACGGACTGAAATAGGGCAGAACTTTTTTTTTAAGTTTAGTAAGGGCATGATGATCGGCACAGGCTTGGAGGGCTGAAGAGCCTGTTCCCGTGCTGTACTTCTCTTTGAATCTTGACCCTCTGAACAGTAACCCACCCAAACCCATTCCCCTACCCTATATTTACGCGACTAATGCACCTAACACTATGGGCAATTTAGCATGGCCAATTCACCTGACCTTTAAGTCTTTGGATTGTGGGAGGAAACCCACGCAGACACGGGGACAATGTGCAAACTCCACAAGACAGTTGCCCGAGGTGGGAATCGAACCCGGGTCCCTGGCGTTGAGGCAGCAGTGCTAACCATTGAGATATTGTGCCACCACTAGATTCTCTGCCAAATCTTTTATATACATGAGCAAGGGTCCCAGCACTGATCCCCACAGTCAGAAAAGCATCCTTCCATCACTACTCTGTCTTCTAAAATAAGCCAGTTTACTACATCATCGCAGATCCCATGTGATTTCGTCTTTTGTATCAACCTGCCATGAGGGACCCTGTCAAATGCCTTGCTAAAGTCCACATGGATAACATCTGCCCTCAATCATCTTAACATTTCCTCAAAAAAACTCAATCAACTTTGTGAAACATGAATTCCCCCACTCAAAGTCATGCTGTAAACCACTGAGCAGTGTTTATTTTTCCAGGTGTGAGTAAACCCTGCTCCCAAGAATCTTCTCCAATAGTTTCCTTATCACTGTTGGCCAGCACATAACTTCCCAATTTATCCCTGCTGACATTCTTAAACAAGAGAGCAGTGATATGGAGGTGCCGGTGTATGACTGAGTTGAACAAGATCAGAAGTCACACAACACCAGGTCATAGTCCAACAGATGTTTTTGAAATCACAAGCTTTCGGAGCACTACCCCTTCGTCAGGTGAAAAGAAGACAAGTACACAAACAAACAATTTCTAGACAGAGAGATCAAAAGATCAAATGGTGTGAGTGGAGTGTCGACAGGCTGAATGACAAGTCTCTGCAGGTGATCAAAAGTGTCAGACAACATGAATAAAGTGTCAACAGCTGAATAGCACGTGAAGTGATAAGCCATGATGCAATCAATTGAAGCAGAGAGATAATCACAGAAAATTAAAAATAAGGTGGTGCTGGAGACAAACCAAATGACTGGAATAAGATTATGGGTATAAGAGTCGCATGCCAAGGGCTTACCCAAAGTGAACAAATAATCCAAAACTGTATTTACTAATTAAGGTAGAGAGATGGCAAGTTTTCAAGGTGATTGTGTCAAAACAGGACAGTAAGAAATATTTTACAAATACAGGACAGAAATGGTGGGATTATATAGCTCAACATGAACTCAAGATCATGGTTGAGTCCATCTTCATGCGTATGGAATTTGACTTGTACCGTTTTGGAATACTTATTACCTTGGTTAGACCCTCTGCATGCAACTCTTATATCATCAAGGTTATTCCAGTCACTTGGTTTGTCTCCACCACCATCTTGTTTTTATAATTATCTCACTGCTTCAATTATTCGGATCATAAGTCATTCTTTCACTTGCTATTGAGCTGTTGACACTTCATTCACACCGTCTGACAATTTTGATCCCCTGCAAAGGCTTGTTATTCAGTCTGTTAACACTCCACTCACGCCACTTGTATGATCTTTTGATCTCACTGCCTATAAAGTCAGTGCCTGCATGCTTCTCTTCACTTTATCTGATGAAGGAGCAACCCTCTGAAAGTTTATGATTTCAAACAAATCTGCTGAACTATAAGCTGGTGTCATGTGACTTCAAACAAAAGAGCAAGAGTGGATAATATCTAATCGTTAAGCTCCTCTGGGACCTCTCCTGTGACGAAAGAGAATACAAAAATTTTATACAGGGCCCCATCAATTTCCTCCCTCAACTCTCTTAGTATTGTGGGATGGATCCCATCAGGTGCTAGGGACTTGTCTACCTCAATGCTTTTCTAAACAACTAACAGCACCACGTTTTTCACATCAATACACCCCTCTCTAGACTCACTATCCATCATGTCCTTCTCCTTTGTGAATACCACTGTGAAATATTCATAAGGACCTCACCTACTTCCTCTGGTTCCACACAAACTCCCTCTTTTGGGAACTGAGTTGTGGATTTAACCTCACATCTACCCCAATCTACATGCTCAGGCTTCTGCCTAATATTGTCACAGTGAACCTTTCCCCAGTTTAGTATTTCACCTGAGGCCTACTATTATAATTTCCTCTAAGTAATTTAACCTTACAGTATAACGACTTTTGTTCCCAACATGTACCCCACTGAAATTTCAATTACCTGGCCAGGCTCATTCCCCTATATTTTACCAACATGGATTCGCTGAAAGAGCCCTTCAAGAAGTATTCCTTCATTACAGCTGTGATATCCTCCCTAATCGGAAATGCAACTCCCCATCTTCTTTGTATCCTTCTTTTGGCTCATACATCTAAATCCCTGAACTTTAAACTGCCAGTCTTGTCCTTCTCTCAACCAAGTCTCTGCAATAGCTACAACAACATAGTTATATGTACTAATCCAAGCTCTAAGTTCATCTGTCTTTCCTGTCACACTTCGCGTGTTAATTGTTTGATCTAATCTTTCTTTTTAATGGCCCTGGTACCAAATACCCTTTTAAAATATTCTGAACTTTTATGTAAACTAATTTATTTAAACTATCACATAATGACAATGTTTTTTCAACTACTTCTTATAACATTCCCAGAGGAAACTGTTATTCCTTGGGTACCTTCAGAACAAAACATAAGTTATTAAAAAAAACTCTTGTCCTTTTCTGCTAACTTGTCTATGTCCTCCTGAAGTCTTTCCTCCATTCCTGATGAAGGGCTTTTGCCCGAAATATCAATTTTCCTTCTCCTCGGATGCTGCCTCAACTGCTGTGCTTTTCCAGCACCACTCCAATCCAGAATCTGGTTTCCAGCATCTGCAGTCATTGTTTTTACCTTTAAGTGTTCCATACAGACTGAAAAGTGGCAGATTTGATACCATTATAAATTTAGACAACGCAGTCTCGATATCAAGTCCAAGTTATCTTCACATGCACAAAGAACAACAGCATTTTCACCTTTCAGCTATTCACAATACACTCACTCATCCCTGTTCATTTTCTCAAAAACAAAAAAGGTCCTGTATTTATACAGCAGCTACCACAATCTCCAGGTAGCCTAAATTAATTCAGCTAATTACTTTAAAGTATAGTCACAGTTAGATGGAAAGCATGGAAACAAGTTGGCCGATTTTCAAGTAGCAAGGTGTTACAATAAGAAATGAGATTAATGACTACTTTATCTGTTTTTTTGTAAAGAAATGTCCCGATCTCCTTTACTGTGTGACTTTTTCACACCTACTTAAGAGGACAAACAGGGCTATGGAGTACAAGATTTTAATCAAAGTCAACCCCTCTGACTGTGAACAAGTGATCTAAATTTTATTTTTAGAATTTCCTTTGATAAAAGATGACGAAAGGAATCAGTAAATATATCTGGAATCTCTTTTTTGATAGTTAACTTGGACAAGCTAGACTGACAAGAAAAAACTTTAATCAAACAAAAATCAAGATGCATCACTCGCACAGCTGTACCACGGTGATAGACAATGTAAAAAAAAGTGTTACTTTTAACAAGTTAAGATAATAATCTAAATCATACTACAGGACCGTTTGCTGAAAATTAGCCACTGTTTCGTTTCTAGTTTTCAGAGTACTACAAGCTTCCAGTCCTTGGAAACAATCTTATGAGAGGAATACTTTGAAATAAGCAAATTTAAATAATAAATCTAAAAATGTTTATGTGAACCTTTCCATTGAAGAGTTTTCTGCATGTCTCCACTTCTGACAAGTTTTGAGGATGGAATTGCATCCGGGTGCTCCGGTTTCCTCCCACAATCCATAAATGTGCAGGTTAGGTGAATTGGCCATGCTAAATTGCCCGTAGTGTTAGGTGAAGGTAAACGTAGGAGTATGGGTCTGGGTGGTATACGCTTCGGCGGATTGGTGTGCAAAGATGTGCAGGTAAGGTGAAATGGCCATGCTAAATTGCCAGTAGTGTTAGGTAAGGGGTAAATGTAGGGGTATGGGTGGGTTGTGCTTCGGCGGGGCGGTGTGGACTTGTTGGGCCGAAGGGCCTGTTTCCACACTGTAAGTAATCTAATCTAATCTTAAGAAAATTTAAACCATTTACTTATATTTACAGAACCATGACAAAAGGCAAGGCCCAATCATGCACTAGAAGCTAAAGGAATGAAACTCAGTAAGTTGACACTTGTGTTCTCGATGTGGTTCGTGTGGTCCATGTGGTCAGAAGAAGTTGCAACACAAACTATTCGTGCTTCAGATTCACAATTTGAAACCTTGACAATATTAGTGTACATAGAGTCATAGAGATGTACAGCATGGAAACAGACCTTCGGTCCAACCCATCCATCCCGACCAGATATCCCAACCCAACCTAGTCCCACCTGCCAGCACCTGACTCATATCTCTCTAAACCCTTCCTATTCATATACCCATCCAGATGCCTTTTAAATGTTCCAACTGTACCAGCCTCCACCACTTCCTCTGGCAGCCCATTCCATACACATACCACCCTCTGTGTGAAAACGTTGTCCCGTAGGTCTCTTTCATATCTTTCCCTTCTCATCCTAAACCTATGCCCTCTAGTTCTGGACTCCCCAATCCTAGGAAAAAGACTTTGCCTATTTACCCTATCCATGCCCATAATTTTGTAAACTTCTATAAAGGTCACCCCTCAGCCTCTGACGCTCCAGGGAAAACAGCCCCAGCCTGTTCAGCCTCTCCCTATAGCTCAAACCCTCCTGGCAACATCCTTGTAAATCTTTTCTGAACCCTTTCAAGTTTCACAACATCTTTCCAATAGGAAGGAGACCAGAATTGCACGCAGTATTCCAACAGTGGCCTAACCCCAACATCCTGTACTGCCGCAACATGACCTCCCAACTCCTGTACTCAATACTCTGACCAATAAAGGTATGCATACCAAATGCCTTCTTCACTATCCTATCTACCTGCGACTTCACTTTCAAGGAGCTATGAACCTGCACTCAAAGATCTCCTTGTTCAGCAACACTCCCTAGGACCTTACCATATAAAGAAACTAAAGATATGTTTAGTCCCCAGTCATGAACTCAGATCCTGCGCAGACCAGTTGGAGGGAGTATTTGCAGATAATAGGAGGTTCCCACCTGTTCATAAAGACCACGACCATACCGGTGCCAAAGAAAAATCTGTCAACATGCCTTAATGAGGATGGCAGAACCACTGGGTGGTAGGCATTACGAAGTGCTTCGAGAGGTTAGTCATGGCACACATCAATTCCAAACTCTCAGATAGCCTTATTCTACTACAATTCACCTGTCACAACAGGTCCACAGCACATGCCACCTCCCTGGCCCTACTCATCACTAGAACATCTGGATAACAAGGTCACCACGCCAGGCTCCGATTTATTGACTTTGGCTCCACCTTCAACATCACAATTCCAACAAAACTCGTCTCCACACCTAGGTCTCTGCTCCCACTCTGCAACTGGATCCTCAAGTTCCTAACCCATAGACTGCAATCAGTAAGGATAGGCAACAACACCTCCTCCACAATAATCCTCAACACTGGTGCCCCACAAGGCTGCATACTCAGTCCCTACTATACGCCTTATACACTCACGATTGTGTGGCCAATTTCAGCACTAACTCCATTTAAAATTTGCTGATGACACCACCCTAATGGGTTGGATTTCAATCAACAAGACAGAGTACAGGAAGGAGACAGTAAGCTAGTGACATGGTGTAAAAACAAAAATCTCTCCCTCAATATGGGTAAAACAAAGGAGCTGGTCATCAACTTCAGAAAGTGGAGTGGTGAACACACCCATGTTTGTAGTGGAGGTGGTCAAGAGCTTCAAGTTCATAGAAGATAGAACATTACAGTGCAGTACAGGCCCTTGATCTGCCAACCTGTCAAACCAATCTGAAGTCCATCTCACCTACACAATTCCATTTTTGTCCATATAACTATCCGATGACCATTTAAATGCCCTTAAAGTTGGCAAGTCTACTACTGTTGCAGGCAGTGCGTGCCACACTCCTACCATGGAGTAAAGAAACTACCTCTGACATCTGTCCTATATCCATCATCCCTCACTTTAAAGCTATGCCTCCTCATGCTAGCCATCACCATCCACTATCCACCCTCTGATTATATGTCTCAATTAAGTCACTTCTCATCCTTCTGCTCTCCAATGAAAACAGTCTCAAGTCCCTCAGCCTTTCCTTGCAAGACCTTCCCTCCATTCCAAGCAACATCTGAGTAAATTCCTCTGAACCCTTTCCAAAGATTCCACATCATTCCTATAATGTGGTGATCAGAACTGTATGCAATACTCCCAAGTGCAGCCCCAGAGTTTTGTACAGCTGCAGCATGACCTCCTGGCTTCGAAACTCAATCCCTCTACTAATAAAAGCTCACGCACCATACGCCTTCATAACAGCCCTATCAGCCTGGGTGGCAACTTTCAGGAATCTGTGTACATGGACAGAGAGATCTCTCTGCTCATCTACACTACCAAGAATCTTACCGTTAGCCCAGTACTCTGCATTCCTCTTATTCCTTCCAAAGAGAACCACTTCACACACTACCACATTAAACTCCATTTGCCACCTCTCAGCCCAGCTCTGCAGCTTATCTATGTCCCTCTGTAGCCTATAACATCCTTCAGCACATCCACAACTCCACCGACTCGGATGTCACCCACAAATTTACTAATCCATCTTTCTATGCTCTTGTCCAGGACGTTTATAAAAAAGACAAACAACAGTGGCCCCAAAACAGATCCTTGCAGTACACCACTAGTAACTGAACTCCATGATGAACATTTCCCATCAACCACCACCCTCTGTCTTCTTTCAGCTAGCTAATTTCTGATCCAAACCACCCTTAATCCCATGGCTCCGTGTTTTGTGCAGTAGCCTATCATGGTGATCTTTATCAAACACCTTACTGAAATCCATATACAGCACAGCAATAACTTTACCCTCATCCACCTGTTTGGTCACCTTCTCAAAAGAACTCAAAAGGTTTGTGAGGTACGATCTACCCTTCACAAAAACATGCTGACTATCCCTAATCAATTTATTCCTTCCCAGATAATTATAAATCCTATCTATCTCTTATAACCTTTTCCAACACTTTACCAACAACTGAAGGAAGGCTCACTAGTTTATTACCAGGGTTGTCTCTACTCCCCTTCTTGAACAACGGAACAACTTTTGCTATTCTCCAGTCTTCTGGCACGATTCCTGTAGGCAATGATTACATAGACGATGAAGAGTTCCAAGTTCCTAGGAGTAAATATCACCAATTATCTATCTTGGTCCATCCATATTGACGCTATCATCAAGAAAGCACACCAACTCCTCTACTTCCTCAGAAGACGGAGGAAATTTGGCATGCCCACAACTCTTGGTAATTTTTATAGATGCACGATAGAAAGCATCCCATCCAGATTCATCACAGCTTGGTATGGCAACTCATAAGAGACAATCTAACCACTGTCCCTTGACATTCACTGGTGTTACCATCAGCGAATCCCCCACTATCAACATCATGGGAGTTATCGTTGATCAGAAACTCAACTGGACTCACCATATTAATGCTGTGGCTACAACAGCAGATCACAGGCAAGAAATACTGTGGCAATTAATTCACCTCCTGACTCCCCAGAGCCTTCAAGGCACAAGTCAGGAGTGTGATGGAATACTTCCCACTTGTCTGGATGACTGCAGCCCCAACACTCAATAAGTTTGACACCATCCAGGACAAAGTGGTCCACTTGACAGGGACTACATCCACAAGCAGTCACTCCCTCCACCACCAACTCTCAGTAGCAGCAATGTGTAATATCTACAAGATGCATTGCAGAAGTTCAAAGTTCCTCAGGCAGCACCTTCAAAATCGACAAACACTTCCATCTAGGACAAGGGCAGCAGATATATAGGAACAGCATCACCTTCAATTTCCCCTCTAAGCCATTCACCATCCTGCCTTGGAAATATATCTGTTTCTTCACTGTTGCTGGGTGAAAATCTTGGAATTCCCCCCTGAATGACATTGTGGGTCAACCCACAGCAGGTGGACTGCAGCGGTTCAAGAAAGCAACTCACCACCACCTTCTCAAGGGCAACTAGAGTCAGGCAATGAATGCTAACCAGCCAACGTGGCCCATCTCCCAAACAATGAATTTTTGAAAAAAAAAGTGGAATAGTAGTTAAAAGTCATCAAAATTTTTACAAATTACACACTTCTACTTTATCTGCCAATGACATAAATACGTATTTTTAAATAGAAGCAGCAGCCAACCGAATCACCACCACGTATCATTTCCATACCAGTTCCAACATTGCAACATACTATACTACAACAGCATTTGTAGTTGTAAAGCAATTCGAGACAACCGGTAATTGCGAAAATCTCAGTCACCTATCAATCGCACTTGATTGATTTCGAGAAACACCAAAATCCTAAATATGGATTGCATGCTTGTGCTCATTGTCAACAATCTCATTGCAGTGCTTTGATTTTTCAACACAACAAAAACGAAACCAACTGCCCGTGACAGAAATATCAGCCAACCGAAGATGCTGACCAATGCTTCCTACCGGGGTAGCTTAAAAAGGCAATAGTTTATGATATATGGAAAGGGGCACAACATTTATTTTTAAAAAAGCCTAGCCGCTTTAATGGATAGATCAACAATCTGAATATGTAATACAAAAACATCAAATGCTGGGTAAGCTTCGCAAATTCAAAGTCAAGGCACGGGATGTAAATTCATTCCAAGGCGCTCACAATTCTCGACGGTCTGCCTGGAGTAAACATCAAAGAGTTCTGCGATTCCACATTCACGCTTGGTGCTCTCGAACATAAGGGGGGAAAAAAGCACTAAAGTTGCAGCTTTTTAAGGTCTAAACACGCCCTGTGTTGGAAGGCTGAGACAGAGTCTGGCTGCACCGCAACTGGTGATGGAGGGGGATGGGGAGGGATGAGGAAAGAACATTTCCCATTCTCGGACTCACCAGCAAACATTCCGCGTTTACCGGAGACTTCGGGTCCCGGATCATGGCTTCGAGCTTTTTCAGCCGCGTCTTCAGGTCATCCGCCGACGACATCTCGAGGGCAAACGTGAACCCTCCCCCGATTCTGACTCAGTGTGGATTCCTCTGAGTGAGGAAGGGAGCCCGGGGGAGGGGGGTTTGCGGGGGAAAAGAACCCGGGCTCACGCTTCCCCTTGCCCTCCTCTCTCTCTCGCTCTGCCTGTGTTCCTCCCCACTACCGCCGTCTCTTCTGAGGCCCCGGCAGCCTGGGCCTACAACAGCTGCCTTCGGGAAGACAGAGGCGAACGGGAAACTTTGCCAGAGACATAAGCTGAGAGGGTGGCCTGGCCCGGCCCGGCCCGGTGCAGCGTAACAGCACCACCCCCGCCGGTCTCCAACTCCCACCCCTCCCCGCGCCCCTCTCTCTCTCTCTCCCCCCCGGGTCTCTGGCGGCTGCTCGCTCACGTTCCCCCGGCGCGAGGCTAACGGCCGCCGGGCCGATTTGAATCGGAAGCCGCGAGGCAATTACTCGGAGCCGATGACAAAAACAACCGCACAGACGTTCCTAACGTCATCGGAATTCGGGCAGCGCAGCCTGACGGGAGGATGGGCGGAGCTTCGGGGCATGGACTGGCCGGGCGCGCGCACTCCAGGCTGAAAAGACAGCGCGCGCCTCCCGCCGTCCTTTCCTTTCTCTCTCCCTCTGTTCCCGTCTGCCCTCCAGACGGGTTGGGGGGAGGGGGAAAAGAGGAAGCGCGCTCCCGCCTTGCCTGGCAGCCGGATATATATATGTGTGGTGTGTGTGTGGGGGGGGCGCGGCCATCTTTGATACAGGCACCTCCCAGCTAGGAGCTGACAATGCTGCGAATTGCTGAAAACCTAAACAGGAATGCTAGGAATGTCGGAGTTGGCATCGTGGTAGAGGAGGACAGGTGAACTTTTCGGGCGCCGTTCCTTCAAATGAGAACAGTTTTTGCTGCAACGCCTTCGTGGACAGTCACAAAGCAATTGCATTCCAGGCCGTCACTTCAATTCTATGTGACAACTGCAGCCGCAATTAAATTATGAAGTCATGCAAGTGGGTTGTGCATAAGAACTGAAAAGGGAATTAATTGGTCATGAACCCTTCTCCTTTCGTTTATTTAATATTGTTACCAATTCGTGCCTTATTTTGGCACTTGAATTTCAACATTTTTAGTTCGTTTTGAAAAAGAGTACATAACTATGTAACACTAATAGACCAATATACTAAATGGAGCTACTTTCCCTTGTATCGCAATATCTTTAACACTGTGTATCGGTATGTATTCCATGCAGATAATTATAGATACCCGGTTACAATATATCTGTGGTCAGGGTGGGGGAGGGCGAGTAATTTAAGTCTCTTGCTTCTGAGATTTTCGAACTGAACTTACTGTATATCACATTCCTAAATCCTGACATGGCTGTACTAAGGTCAGGGCAAAAGTCGTAATTATTGTCACTTTGAAGTTTAATACTAATCTCTGTGGGAAATCATAAGCTGTCTAGAAAGGAAAACAAGCAAAGTGTTACGACAAACCTATTTATGAGAAAGTTCGTAATTTTCGGATCATTTGCTATTTTTCAGTGTCTAATCAGAATTGTGAAAATAAAAAGATTGAGCCCTGTCAGCTTCAATTCATGCTGTTAGTGTTCTCCCAATTTGGATTTCTTTTAATCATTTGTCAGTGTAACAATTCGAGCACTTTACATACAAAACATAATAAAGAGACAAAATCAACCTAAACTCGACCTGGACATTTCATTATAACGTGGCCTTCGGTTTTTGTTTTGAAGGGATTTATCATGCTGTTCAAAGAATTGTGTTTTTTTTATTCTGAATTACCTAATTAGTGAAATAATTACTTTTCCGAGAACATATTAAATGAAAGATAAAAAATGCGATTGTCGAACAGATGGATTTTAGAAACGAAATCAGACTCGTGTGCCTACATCATTCGATTCTAAACCCTGAGGAATTAATTCCAGTCAATTGTTGCTCAGTGAGTCGCACAGTTTGCAAATGCTGAGTTAAGAAAAATAAGCCATTATAAACGCTGAGTTAAGATAGGTATTAGTGCAGTACTGTACTACTTTCCGATCTTGGTCTCTTGTAACAGAGTTGCCTAAGTACTAAATATAGTGTCAATAAAGAGAAAGCTAAGTATAGTTTGGTGAAATCAAACTGTGATTATGTTTCGCAATACTAGCTATTGCTATATTTAGTGCGAATCGGGTTAACCTAGCAATAATTTCATATTACATTTCACATGGGTGACATCAGATCTTTTCCAGCGTGACCTTTCTAAGGTGTGCGTCATCAGATCATTTTGTTTTCAGGTACATGTGTGTCATCTTCAGAAGGAAACGACAATTAGAGTAGTAGATTATCCAAAGAATTACTTTCTTCAATTTCCTCTATTCTCTTTAACTGTGCAATATTGTGTTCAATAAAGAAGTAGGAGATAATTGAACTATTTGAGGAATCTATGGGAAGAGCTAATTTTAAAAGAAAATGTCCTAGTAGGACTTAAAATGTGCACTTACCATTTTGTTGTTTTGTTTCATCTACCTTTGATGGACTCCTAAATAGCATAGGTGATGTTTTACTGTTTGACAGTTATATAATGTAGAATTCTTCTGGAGGTTTATTCAAAATATATATTAATTATGTACACATATCATTTTACAGTCTGGATTTTTTTTACATCTATGGCTCCTTTGCATCACAAGGTTCAAGATTCCAGTTCCTCTCATGGTGTAATGATCCCAGTGGAGACCAATAATTTTCAAGAAGGAATTCAAACTCTGTTATTAACATAAGGTACTACACCACAAGATTTTAAACATCTATTGAAAAGGCATTAAATAAAGCAAGTATTGTATGAATGAGTATACATCAAATATTAAAATTCCAACAGGACAATTCCTGATCTCTTATTTTGACTCAAGTTCCCCTATACTTCACAGTATCTTGAGCATTCCTTCACTTCTCCTGGAATCACACTGCTTGGGGTTAGAAGTGGATAATATAGGGATGCTGCTAAGACATACATCATCCAAATTTGGAAACCTGGTATCACATCGATCAATTGCTGTTTCATGTACCAAAATCATTGAGTAAGGTTACTGAAGTCATGCAGATAATAACATTCCAGGGAAGCCAGTAGGCCATGTATAATTGCATCACAGATGTATGCAATTCAATTTCGTCAAGGTATCTCATGCTAATGTCCTTGCTCTTGGCATACCGCAGCTCTCAGGAATTCACTTTAATTCTCTGTCTTCCACCTATCCTGAGGTTTAAGATTTCTTAGAGTCCCATTGACTTGCATCTTACTCGCTAAATCCTCCATCACTCCTTCAATACCTCACAATTGTGGATTCCCCAGCTTAAACATGGATCTCATGGCATTCCTGCTGAATGACTCTATATCAGAAATTAATGGTTTCTGATAACCATAACTTACTGCTCCTAGAAGATTGTCTGTCTGTATCAAAGTTGATCCCAGTCTGACTACAAATGCCTGTTGCTGTGAGAAATGAGCTGAAACAAAACTGAAAAAAAAAACACCGACAAACTATTTCCATGGAAACCAGGGTTGTGCAAAATGAAATTTAAGCTAATTATTTCCAAATTCAGGATTTCATTTTATGTAATTCCTAACTGGGACAGTGTGGTAGTTTCTCCGTCAATGGTAGCTTCTCCATCCAATGGTAGCTTCACAAAGCCCATCCAGGGATCACCCATTGTTTAGTGCTTTAGCAATTCAAACATAGACATCAAAATAAAGGACTCCCTTTGATTTGCAACTATTTTGGCTCTGTTGACTAACTTCTCAAACCAGATGCAATACTGAGGGTGTGCTGTATTTTAAATGAAGTTCAAATTATTTTATCAAATGAATCTAAAATATTCCATTGCACAATTTTGAACAATAGCAGAGGAGTTATTCTCAATTAAAAGCAAAATACTGTAGATGCTGGAAATCTGAAATAAAAACCATATGTGCTGGAAAAATTCAGTAGTCTGACAGCATCTATAGAAAAAGAAAGAATGTAAATGATTTGAGTCCAATATGACTCTTCCTCAGGACTTTGTTGGTTCTGAATGCTAACTTTTAGTGCATAAAACTTGCTACTGCATTTCACTGAATCCGTCAGTGCAGAAAGAGGCTATTTGTCCCATCGAGTCCACACCAAACCTCCAAAAAGCATCCCACCCAGACTCAGCAGCAACCCCCTTCCCCATCTCTGTAACCCCACATTTACTATGACTAATCCGTTGAGACTACATATCCCTAAACACTATAGGCAATTTAGCATGGGCAATCAACCAAGCTTGCACATCTTTGGACTGTGGAAGGAAACTGGAGCATCCAACAGAAACCCATACAAGGAAAATGTGCAAACTCCACACAGGTAGTCTCTCAAGGCAGGAATCAAACCCAAGTCCCTGGCGCTGTGAGGCAGCAGTGCTAACCAGTGTTAACAAATTTCTTACATGGTGACATAGTGGCAACATTTCAAAAATACGTAATGACAATAAAGTGCATTGAGATAACTGGTGATCATGAGAAATAGTGTAATTATGTATATTTCCATTTTCTTTAAAAATAATTTTAAAATATGTTCAAAAAACATTAAGTGCACATTTAATTGTGTTACTTGAATTTTGCTTTTTCTTTGCTATTTTATGTTGATTATGCCACCATTATGTAACTGCATCTTGTCCATTGATGAATTATCTACTTTAAGGAGTTTTTATCAAGTCCGTCTTGGGTTGTTTGATCTTGGTGGAAACTAATAACTTTTAGAACATTTGAACTCTCAGTTATTAACTGAGGGTACTAAATCACAGGATTACACATTTTAAACATCTCCTACTGCAACATTATTAAATAAATAATGCATGAATATGAATATTTCAAATCCAAAAATTTCAACTTTGCTTTCCACTTTTGACTCTTGATCTCCCCTATATTTCGCAATATCTTGAGCATACTTTCACTCTTCCTGGAACCACACTGATTTGGAGTTAGGGCTGGTTTATACATAGATGCCAACAGGATATGCAATGTTTAAGTTTGGAATCAACTAGCTGCTGTTTTCTGTACCAAAATCATTGAAGCATGTCAATCTTCCATTATTTATTCTCTGATCGTTTCCATAAGATATTGCTAGTTTGTTTAATTGGATATATACTTTGCAATATGGAACTAGTCCAAATATGTTCACTTTTGATGATTTGTTAAACATAAACAATGTATTTGTGAAGACTTCACTGTGAAAATATGAAAACATTCTCTGGTAAATACAGCAAAACCTCCAAAAACTCTACAGAGTACTTTGTGACACTTACGTATGAAACATTCTAAATGCTTAATTTACCCACAATCAGGGTGCCTGCCTCTATAAATAATGTGATGTCACGGCTGATCATGTGTTTCACATTTCTTTTTCAGGACTGAATAACTCAGATGCTGCCAGGACATGCATTGTCCAAATTTGGAATTCTGGCATCATATTAGCCAGTTGCTGCTTTATGTACCCAAACCATTGAACAACGAATAGTCCTGCTCTTGGGAAGCCCTACTAGGAATGGCACTATACAATTCAATTCCATAGTGAAGATATCTCATGTTCATGTCCTTTAAAGGCTCAATTATAGGAATATCATTGGAAACTCTAACACACTTTATCATCATTTAATGCCATATCTCCAAAATCTTTAACACTATTGGAATGGGATTGGGGGAATCCAAAATAATTAATGTACTTATAATCTGCAACTTGACAATGCATCGGTCAATATCTTTTCTTTCAGCACTCACTCTTCAATGGAATAAGAAAGATTCCTTTCAAAATCCTGGCTTGTACTTTGCCATCTGGTTCTCCAACTACTGAATGATAGTAAGTTGAAAAATATGTTTTATTCTGCAGGAATAGATTAAATGCAGAATGGTCATTAGATCCACTATTACAACAAAAAGTGTGAACCAGGCTTTCTGGTAAACTGTGATTACAGAACAAAACCTATTCGCATCTGACATTGGGAACTACTCAGTAATATTTCTACACAAAGGAAGCAACAAATTGTATCTGCATAACATTTTTAATGTTGACAAACATCCCAAAGACTTAATAGGATGGTGAAGAAAATTCATATCAAACTGAAGAAAGTCAGTTTAAGAGAGTGTAAAGGAGACAGGCAGGAGGCTGGAAGAACACGTCAAGCCAGGCAGCATTTGGAGATAGAGAAGTCAACATTTCACGTGTAACCCTTCTTCAGGACTGGGGGTGGGTGTTGGGGGACCTGTAAATAAAGGGGGTGACGGGGGCAAGGTGGTGAAGGGGAGAGAGGTGAAGACAGCTAGAGAGTACCACTTGGTTGGTTAATGGAAGGAATGAAGCTGGTTGCTGTTAGGGACGAGTGAAATGGAGGGGGAGGGGTGGGGATGGGGGATGGGACAGGAGGTTATTTGAAATTGGAGAACTCAATGTTGAGTCCCCCAGGTTGTCGGCTGCCCAGGCAGAAGATGAGGTGTTGTTCCTCCAATTTGTGATTTGGTTCATTGTGGCAATGATGCTCATGTTGGAAAGGGAGTGGGAAGAGGAATTAAAATGGGCAGTGACTGGGAGGTCTGCCTGAGATGCTCAGTGAACCATTCCTTAAGTTTATGTTTGGTCTTTCCGGTACCATCCTTGGCTTCCTCCATTTCAAATAACCGCCCTTCCCATCCCACCATCTCTCTTCCCAGCCCTTCCCCATCACTTCCACTCCTCCCTGTCACCAACCGGATTCATTCTTCCCACTGACCAACCAGATTGTACCCTCTACTTGTCTTCACCTCTCCCCACTTCATCACCCTGCTCCACCCCCCCACCCCCTTTATCTGTAGCTCCCCCTACACCCACCTGTCCTTCCAGCCTCCTGCCTGTCTGGATTCCAGCATGTGCAGTTTTCTTTTGTCTCTAACCAAGTTTAGGAGAGTGAGCAAAGGTTTATTTTTTAAAAGTGCATTTTTAAAATATAACAGAGATGAAGTGTTTTGAGGAAGGAATCCCAGATATTATGTACTATACAGCTGAAGTGTGGCTATCAATGATGGGATAAAGGGAAGGACGATACACAAACAATTAAGTTCCAAATGGTTCTGGATCTCGGAATGGTCACACTGTAGAATGAAAGGGTTAAAGTACAGTAAGAGGCAAATTGAACCATCATGTCTGCTTGAGTTAAAATGTGGAACACCCAGCCTAATCCCACTTTCCTGCATTTGGTTCATAGCCTGGATTCCTTTTATATTAATTGAGTGTTTCTGCCTGTCCTACCCTTTTAGACAATGATGTACAGCACATTAGACCCTCTGGTTAAAAGAAATCCTTACCTCCCTCTCATCTTTCTAATAATTATTTAAAACTTATTGACCTCTCTGTTATGACAAATAAGCTTTTCCCATTCACTTTATCCAGGTCCCTAACAATTTTATACATCGCAATCTAGTCTTCATTCACCCATCCCAGCCTAACTAATCTCACTTCATAGCAGCAATTTTGCAGTCCTGGCAACATCTTTGAAAATCTCCTCTCTACCTTCCTTAGGACAATTATATGCTTTTTGTAATGAGATGACTAGAATTCCACAAAGCACTCGTTATGGCATAACTGGTATTTTATACAATTAAGCATACCCTCCCTGCTCTTACCTTGTATGCATCTGTTAGGGAAGGAAATGATTCTATGTCTTTTAAGCACCTCAACGACCCATCCTCCTACCTTTAAAGATTTGCGTGCATCACTCCAAGGTCCCTCACTTCCTCTACGCTTCTCATTATTCTTCTACTAACTGTGTATTCCTTCACCATATGCACCACCTCATGCTTCTCCATTTGACACTTTTCTACCTACCTGACAAGTCCATTGGTATCTTCCTGCAGTCTACAGCTACTTTCCATGCTATCAATGACACTACATATTTTGTGATGTCTGCAAACTTGTTACCATGCCCCTACGTTTATATCCAAATTGTTAATATATACCACAAAACATTGGGGGCCTAGTACTGAATTGTGTGGATGCCATTAGAAACAATGTCCCAGTTGCAAAAACACTCATCAACATTTACTGTTTATTTCATGCCAATTTTATGTCCAACCTGCTACATTCCTAGGAAGAGTCACTGCAGCTGAAACATTAACTCTACTTTATCTCTACAGATGCTGCCAGACCTGCCGAATCTCTCTAGCAATTTTTGGTTTTGTTTCTTATACATTCCCTTGGATCTCTATTTGTTTAACTATTTACAATTTGAGACTGTGCCAAAAGACTTGCTAAAATTCATGTCGACAACATCAACTGCATTATCCTCATCAATCCTCCTTGTTGCTTTTGCAAAAAATTCAATCGAGTTAATCAGGCACAATCTTTCCTTAACAAATCCATGTTGACTATCCTTCCTTAAGTCCTTCCCTTTCAGACAACAGTTTGTTCCATCTCTCCAAATTGATTTGGATAATTTGAAATCCAATAGTTCGAAAGTAGGTTCAGGCAAGAAGTGTGCAAAGTTAAAAACAGGGATACAATTTTAAATTTGAGGTGCTGAAGTCTTGGAAATCAATGCAGCCCATTGAGGCAAAGGCCTTGGACAAACAGAACTTGATGCAGGATAGGATATGATCAAGAGAATTTTGAACAAATGTGAGTATAGATGCTATTGAATGAGTCTGGACATTGCCCTACATATTTTCTTCAGAAATTCAAAGCTACACAGTCACAAAACGTCCTCATGACACTTCCTGGCTGGCCTTACAGATCTTTTTCCTGTTTATTCATTGCTATCTATGGATTATTTGAAATTTGTCTGTTAAACATTTGTGAAAATCCTCAAAGCAGTGATGTTTTTCCCTTTATCCTGCAGTTCACCAAAAATGGCACAAATGGACTAATTATGATATAGTTATAGAGTCAAAGAGATGTACAGCACAGAAACAGACCCTTCAGTCCAACTTGTCCATGCCAACCAGTGATCCTAAACTAATCTAGTCCCATTTTGCCAGCACTTGACCCATTCCCTTCTAAATCCTTCCTATTCATATACCCATCCAGATGCCTTTTAAATGCTGTAATTCCACCACTTCCTCTGGCAGCTCATTTCATACACGCTTTCTTTTTGCAGCAGAGAGCAGCAGGAGCTGGGCGGAAGTGGAGTCGGAGTGCAGAGGCTGTTGGGAAGGTGGGTGAATGTTATTTAAGTACTTACCTCGAAGCTAGCGGTCTTTTTGTAGCAGAGAGTGGCGGGAGCTGGACGGAAGTGAAGTCGGAGCGCAGAGGCTGTTGGGAAGGTGGGTGAGTGTTATTTAAGTAGGTGTGTTCTAGGCCCCAGGTCCTACACAGTAGTGCCTCCCTCCCACCCTCCTCCTCTAACCTAAATTAAAAGTCCACAGCCTTGCAACAAAACACGGGGGTCAAGGGAAGTTTCTGTTGAGAAAAGAGCGAGTCTTTGGCTCAGGAGTCTTCGACAAAGAAGTTGAGAGAAGTGATTATGCCACAGTTGAAGAGGGTGAAGACATGACTGCCAAGCTGATTCAGTGTACTGCGTGCATCTTGTGGGAAGTCAAGGACTCTGGTGTAGCTGGCTTGTATAACTGTGGAAAGTTTGTACACATTCAGCTTCTGATAGAGCATATTGCAGCACTGAAGAAAGAACTAGATGACCTCAGGCTCATCCGAGAGAACGAGATCTTTCTGGACAGGACCTTCAGCGAGGTTATTACACTGAGCATACCAGAAGAGAGTAGAAGGGAGAAGACGATGGGGAAGGCAGAGATGAGACAAGTGTAAGAGACCCCGGGGGAAATACCTGTCAGGAACAGGTTGAATTTCTTGGAAACCATAGAGACAAATGTCACTGTCAATCCGAGAGACGGTCAGGTCTGCCAATCAGAAATTGGTGTGGAGGCAGAGCTGAGGAGTCAGACATCACACAGAGCTGTGGTAATAGG
>NC_057712.1:16415954-16416329 GCF_004010195.1 Chiloscyllium plagiosum | reverse complement strand
GTCAGAGTCAGCATGGATTTATGAAGGGGAAATCATGCTTGACTAATCTTCTGGAATTTCTTTGAGGATGTAACTCTGAAGATGGACAAGGGAGATCCAGTGGATGTAGTATACCTGGACTTTCAGAAAGCCTTTGATAAAGTCCCACATCGGAGGTTAGTGAGCAAAATTAGGGCACATGGTATTAGGGGCAAAATACTTACATGGATTGAAAATTGGTTGGCTGACAGGAAACAAAGAGTAGTGATAAACACCTCCCTTTCAGAATGGCAGGCGGTGACCAGTGGTGTGTCGCAGGGATCAGTGCTGGGACCGCAGCTTTTTACAATGTACATTAATGATATAGATGAAGGTATTAAAAGTAATATTAGCAAA
>NC_057712.1:16371580-16415720 GCF_004010195.1 Chiloscyllium plagiosum | reverse complement strand
AGGCTGAGAGGGGATCTGATTGAGACGTATAAGATTATTAAAGGATTGGACACTCTGGAGGCAGGAAACATGTTTCCGCTGATGGGTGAGTCCCGAACCAGAGGACACAGTTTAGAAATAAGGGGTAGGCCACTTAGAACAGAGTTGAGGAGAAACTTCTTCACCCAGAGAATAGTGGGTGTATGGAATGCTCTGCCCCAGAAGGCTGTGGAGGCCAAATCTCTGGATACTTTCAAGAAAGAGTTAGATAGAGCTCTTAAGGATAGTGGAATCAAGGGTTATGGGGATAAGGCAGGAACAGGATACTGATTGAGGATGATCAGCCATGATTATAATGAGTAGTGGTGCTGGCTCGAAGGGGAGAATGGCCTACTCCTGCACCTATTGTCTATTGTCTATTGCCCTCTGCATAAAAAAGATGCCTCTTAGGTCCTTTTATATTTTTCCCCTCTCACCCTAAACCTATGCTCTCTAGTTTTGGACTCCCCACCCCAGGGAAAAGACCTTGTGTATTTACCCTATCCATGCCCCTCATTATTTTATAAAGCTCTATAAAATCTCTATGAGGTCATCCCGCTGCCTCTGATGCTCCAGGAAAACAGCCCCAGCCTCTCCGAATAGCTCAAATTCTCCAACCCTTGCAACATCCTTGTAAATCTTTTCTGAACCCTTTCAAGTTTCACAACATTCTTTCAATTGGAAGGAGACCAGAATTGCATACAATATTGTAAAAGTGGGCTAATCAATGTCCTGTACAGCTGCAGCATTACCTCCCAACTCCTGCACTCAGTGCTCTGACTAATAAAGGCAACCACACAAAATGCTTTCTTCACTATCCTATCTATCTGCTACTCCATTTTTAAGGAACTATGAAGCTGCATGCCAAGGTCTCTTTGTGCAGCAACACTCCCTCGGATCTTGCCATTAAGTGTATAAGTTTTGCCCTGATTTGCCTTTCCAAAATGCAGCATCTCACATTGATCTAAATTAAACTCCATCTGCCATTCCTTGGCCAATTGGCCCATCTGATCAAGATCCCATTGTACTCTGAGGTAACCATCTTCATTGTCCACTACACCTCAAATTTTGTTGTCATCTGCAAATTTGCTAACTATACCTCCTATGTTTACATCCAAATCATTTATACAAATAATGAAAAGTAGTGAACCCAGAACTGATCCTTGTGGCACTCCACTGGTCACAGACCTCCAGTCTGAAAGGCAATCCTCCATCACTACCCTCTGTGTTCTACCTTCAAGCCAGTTCTGTTCTCCCTGTATCTTACCTCTGCTAACTAGTCTACCATTTGTGAATAGCTTCTCAAGTATATTGCACTCCAGTTGAATTGTTCAACATTACTGGAAAACCACACACTGATTAGCTAGCCTCTACCTCAAAAGAGTAAAATTTGCTTGTTTTGGGAAAGGTTCTTGGAACAGGAAAGCATTGCCAAGTTGAACTCAATGGTGACCTCTCTGCTGAGAATATTACAGTCAAAACATTCAACCACAAGAAGCATATTATCAACTGAATCTGTATGGTTAAGATATAGGTGAATGTAGGAGCTCATAGTTCAGCCAGCCATGAGAAACAATGTCAGGCTGAGCAGCTATTGATCTTACAGGTTATAAGAAAAGCCAGTCTGCATAGAAGCTGAATAAGAGAGTGATGTGTCCCATGCTTTAGTGAGTGAGTTTGCTGGAATGAAGTGGACTCCTGTGGTATTGCCAAGCTACGAGGGAAGGTGATATACATGATGATTTAAATGTGGCTCTAGGTACGAAGGAGAAAGAACAGCATTGATTTTGGAAATCAATGCTACAAGCTATCAAATTCCTTTGCAGCTAGCTGACCACGACTATTTGAGGCAAATTGCAACCTCCAGACCCAAAGTTCCAGAGGGCAGTTTTAATGTCTGTCCACAAGAAGAATGATCATGGTGAACTAAATATTACTGAAGAATCTAACAGAGCACGTAGCCAAGGCACACAATTAAAAGATATGTACTGAAAAGCAAATGTTAAAAGACAAACAGAAAGTGAGCAATAAATGGGGAAATAGGCTCATCTGAGAAAGTTTAAAGCAACAACAAGATAATAGTAACGGATTACAAAACTTCAGCCACATATCATCTTGAATAATATGGTGAAGATCCATGAAATCTTTTATGGGTATCTATTTCAATCATTTAGTTTACAAATGTCACATTACTGTTACACTGAGTCGCAGATCAGAGTTCCAGCCTTTGAATACTGGGTTGACATTTAACAAAGTATTTGCATACAAACGGATTTATCTAATGACCACTAGTGCAGTTAGCCAATTGTCCTACTAGGGAGTTGTGAGTCATGGTAATGACTTGGCTATGTATAGATGGAAAAAGTTTGTTATGCAAACAACACGATCACAATCTGTTGAATGCAATGCAATCTTTTGAGTCATTTAGAGTTATAGTTATAGAGACACATAGTATGGAAACAGACCGATCGGTCCAACCATGCCAACCATAATCTCAAGGTAAAGTAGTCCCACATGCCTGTCCTTGTTCCATATCCCTCCAAACATTTCTTATTCATGTACTTACCTAAATGTGTTTGAAAATTTATAATTGTAGCTGCATCTACCAATCTGCACACAAAGCATTCTCTGTAAAACAATTGCCCCTCATGTTTTTTTAAAATCTTTCTCCTCTCACCACAAAAATATTTGGCACAGAGAATAGATACTTCTCCAGATTGTGTAGCCTGGCATGAAATTAGGTTCAATAGAAGCCAAATTTTGGTGAGGATCCTTAAATGCCCAAAATGGCATCTGCGACATGTGTGCATACTTGTAAAGGGTATTGTCCTGGATGTCAAATTACTAAAGGAGTTAGTGTCAGCATCTGAACTAAAGCTGCAACTGTGAAATCAAGTGGTAATGTTTCTTCATTATTGCTGTCTCCTTGATCTTCTACCACAGCTTGCAGAGGTTGTAGTTCTTCAGTTCTTAAAGGAGAAAAGGACAAGCTTCACACTAAGTGACAAGGAGGAAGTAAGAGCATGTCATTAGTCACTTTTCTGTCAGATTTTGACAGATGGGAAAAGGGCAAAGAGAAAAGGTGTACAAATTTCCTTTTTGGTGATATAAGCCCAAGTGGTGGATACAGCTCGTCCCATAACTCCGTGGGTTTAGTACATGCAAATGCAGCTCTCACGTATAAGCATATTAATTAGGACGCTCCACAGCTCCTCAGTCATGCTCTACCATTTAATAAAGTCATGGCTGATCTGATTATTCCACAATTCGACTGAATTAATAACATTTCACCCCTTTGCATAGCAAGATTCCAACTGCCTCAGTTAAAAATATTCAATAACTCTACTTCCACTGCATTTTGAGGAAGCAAGTTCCAAAGGCGTAAAACCTTCTTGTAAGAAAATATTTCACCTCTGTATTATTATTGTTAAACGGTAACCACTCATTCAAGAATCTCCCACAAGAAGAAATATTCTTTCTGCATTTACCCTGTCAAGAACTTTCGGGATCTTATATAATTTAATCAATTTTCCTCTTAATTTCTAAAATCCAGCAGTTGGAAATCTCATTTCTCCAACCTTTTTCAATAACACTCAGCCTCCATTCCAAGTATTAGTCTAGTAAACCTTCTCTGAACTGTTTCCAATGTATTGACATTTTGCCTGAAATAAGGAGACTGATACTGGATGCAGTGCTCTCAGCAATGCCCTGTATAACTGAAGTATAACCTCCCTACTTTTGTATTCAAGTCCCCTCACAAAAGATAATGATATTCTATCAGCTTTTCTAATTACTGGCTACAGCAGTATATGAATGTTTTGTGATTCATGTCCAAGGATATCTAGATCCTTCTGCATCTCAGAGCTCTGCAATGTCTCAATATTTACATTACGCGTCTTTGTTTTATTTTCCTGCCAAAATGGACTTTTTCCCATTATAATCCATTTGTCAAATCTTTACCCCATTGTTCAATCCATCTCTATTCCTTCGTAGTCTTCATGGATCCTTTTCACAAGTTCCCACCTATGTTTGTGTCATTAGCAAATTTCGCAACCATAACTCGCACTTTTCATCCAAGTCATTTATATAAATTGTGCAAGTTGAGGTTCTAGCACTGATCTCCATTCCACACCATTAATTACATTTTATCAACCAAAAATGGTGCATTTATGACAGATGCCTGTTTCTGAGGTAGCCAATATGTTATCGTCTACACTTTTGAGCTTTTATTTTCTTCAATAATGCAGCTCCTGGTTGAATGCATTCTAGAAATTTAGGTACAGAATCCCTACAGTGTGGAAGCAGGCCATTTGGCCCATTGAGTCCACACAACCCTCTGAAGAGCATTCCACCCAGACCCACTCCCCTGTCCCCTGCATTTCCTATGGTCAATCCCAACACACAATGAGTACTATAGCATAGCCAATCCATCTAACGTGCACCTCTTTGGACTGTGGGAAGATATCAGAACACCCAGAGGGTATCTATACAGACACGAGGAGAATGTGCAAACTCCACACAGACAGTCACCCAAGGCTGGGAATTGAACCAAAATCCCTCACACTGTGAGGTATCAGTGCTAACCACTGAGTTACTATGCATCCACGCATCCCTGTTACTTCTTCAAGGAACTACAACTACTTAGGTAAGCATGGTCTCCCTTTCACAAAACCATGTTGTCTCTGCCTGATTGCATTGGACTTTTATATGTGGCCTGTTATAACATCTTTCATAATAAACTCCAATATGTTCCATGTGCCCTGTAGTTTCCTATGTTTGGACTGCCTTCATTTTTGAATATAAGATTATATCTGCTACTTTCCATTCTAATGGAGCCTTCCATGAATCAATGAAATATTTAAAAGTTAAAATCCACACATGAACTATTGTACGAGGCAGTTCTTTTAAAACTCTCGGATGAAGTCCATCAGGAACTAGGAATTAGAGAGTCCACAGCTCAAATAATTTAATCAGTATTTTTTCCCTGGTGATGAGAATTTTAAAAATAAATATATTTTCATTTTTATGTTTCTAACTGGCTTGTCTTTTACGCTAATTTTACCATTATTATTAATATTTTAGTAATTCTTTGCTGCCTTTAACATTCTTTCCAATTTTTTGACCTGAAACCCAAAATTCTGCAATCCTATGGTTTTTGTTCAATTTTTACAAAAGCTTTAACTCTTTTAGTTAACCATGGATGGTGTGCTGTCCTCATGAATTTTTCTTTCTTAGAATGTATCTACTCTATGTATCCTGAAATATCCCATTAAATGCCCGGTACTTCATCTCAAATGACATATGACAAAACCAAATTTGTCCCTTTAGAAAAACTGAAAGAACTACAGATGCTGTAAATTAGAATTATACACAGAAACTGAGGATGGGTCACCGGACCTGAAACATTAACTTTGATTTCTTTTCACAAATGCTGCCAGACCTGCTGAGTTTTTCCAGCAACTTCTGTGTTTGTTTTTGTCACTTTAGCTTATTCTGCTTCCATGCCTCATAACTGCTCTCGTTTAAGCTTAAAATATTAGTTTTGGATCTAATATGCTCTTCCTCAAAGTGAATGTAAAAT
Organism: Chiloscyllium plagiosum; assembly: GCF_004010195.1. Classification (NCBI taxonomy): domain Eukaryota; kingdom Metazoa; phylum Chordata; class Chondrichthyes; order Orectolobiformes; family Hemiscylliidae; genus Chiloscyllium; species Chiloscyllium plagiosum. The sequence continues at coordinate 16,410,121 of NC_057712.1, read as the reverse complement.
TTAATTACATTATTGTCACTTCTATTTAGGGATGTATTCACGATGATATCATGTATTAATCCTATCTGGCATAGCCTCATCACTGGTTGGCTCCAGAATATGCTGCTCTCAGAATATAACCTGACAAAATTTGTCAAGGCTATCTTTGGCCATTTGACATTTTCACTGTGTATACAGATTAAAATTCCCTGTGATTATCACTGTACTATTTTGACAAGTCCCTATTATTTCTTCCTTTATACTCTGTCCTGCAGCATGGTTTTTGGTATTTTCTTTGGAGGGTTGCATGGGGGAGAGCGCTGGAAGTCATTAGAAAGCACATGAAAACAAGTGATCTCTTGCCTTTATCATTCTCATCTTTATATCACTTCTACATATTGCTTTCCTTAACTTAGATCACCCTCTCTATTGTGCTGATACCATCATGAATAAAGAGTGCTATCCCTTCATCTTTTTTCTGGGGGGGATTCTGATGAGGTTAGCCGATGATACAAAGTTAGGTGGATAGGCAGGTTGTACTGAGGAGGTGGGGAGGCTGCAGAAAGATTTAGATAGTTTAGGAGAATGGTCCAGGAAATGGCTGATGAAATTCAATGTGAGCAAATGGGAGGTCTTGCACTTTGGAAAAAAGAACACATGCATGGACTATTTTCTAAACGGTGAGAAAATTCATAAAGCCAAAGTACAAAGGGATCTGGAAGTGCTAGTCCACGATTCTCTAAAGGTTGATTTGCAGTTTGAATCCGTGGTTAAGAAAGCAAATGTAATGTTGTCATTTATCTCAAGATGGTTGGAATGGAAAAGCAGCGATGTGTTACGGAGACTTTATAAAGCTCGAGTTCGGCCCCATTTAGAATACTGTGCCCAATTCTGGGCCCCACACCTCAGGAAGGACATACTGGCACTGGAGCATGTCCAGCAGAGATTCACACAGATGATCCCTGGAATAGTAGGCCTAACATATGATAAATGGCTGAGGATCCTGGGATTGTATTCATTAGAGCTTAGAAGGCTAAGGGGAGATCTAATAGAAACTTACAAGATAACGCGTGGCTTAGAAAGGGTTGATGCTGGGAATTTATTTCCATTAAGCGGGGATACTCGGACCTGTGGGCACAGCCTTAGAATTAGAGGGGGCCAATTTAGAATGGAAATGAGGAGACATTTCTTCAGCCAGAGAGTGTGGAATTCATTGCCATGGAACATAGTGGAGGCCGGGATGTTAGGTGTCTTCAAGGCAGAGATTGATAAATTCTTGATCTCCAAGGAATTAAGGGCTACGGATGAGTGTGGATAAGTTGAGTTGAAATGCCCATCAGCCATGATCGAATGGTGGAGCGGACTCAATGGGCCAAATGGCCTTACTACCACTCCTATGTCTTATGGTCTTACCTGAGACTCCACTTTCAAGAAACTATGAACCTGCACTCCAGCAGCAGGTTCCGCAGCACATAGTTCTCAGCCATGCGCACTGCTGTCATGTCAGAACATGACTCTGGAACTCCTGCATGGCTTTGTGATTGTCCATTGGTCACCGCACGTGGAAACTAAAGGAATTGGAAGGTAAAGAACAGAAGGCAGCTCACCATCACCTTCTTAAGGGTAACTAGGAATGAACAACGAATAGCTTTTTAGAAAGGCAGCGATGTGTCATCATTGAGTCTCTGATTTGGTGAAGGGGCTGCAGCACTGGCATGCTGTCACAACAAGATGATTTTCTACTGTCAGGTCTTACAGCAAAACCATTAATTTGAGCCCCTCCTCAGTCATTATTTCTTCTGGCCCATACAACTCCTGTTTGTGGATCCCTCTGGCTTTCAAACTCTTTACAGGAATTGCCTGTCCTTTACCAGGAAGTAATCAAAGGTTTAGTCATTGTCACCTCACATCAAAGTTCTCACCTGTCAGGAGTAGGTGTTGTTGTTAGGGAGCCACTGGTCAGGTATCTACACCTCTGTCAGTAAGGGTTTTGGTGACCAGCAGAGGAGAGGAGTTGAGCCACTTAGGTGTCAAGACTCAAGGATGAGCTGGATAGTGAAGGTGAGGGTTGGATGGTGCCTCAAAATGTTGGCATTCAATCCTGGGTCCAGCTGTGTCATTGAGCATGCAATGGACTTCTATCTGGATTGATCCCTATTCAGGTGGAATTTCATGTTGGCTCCAGGTCCTGAAGCCTCCCTTAAGGACCCATACTCTATGAATTAAGTTGGCTGGAAGAAATTCCTTTTGATTCCTCCCATTTGATCTGGAGAAGTTTCCTGTACAGGCTGCTGCTGCACATTCTGCACTCCCTTACACAACCAAAACAGAAATTGCTGGAAAAGATCAGCAGGTCTGGCAGCATCTGTGGGGAGAAATCAGAGTTAAAGTGACCCTTCCTCAGGGCCTTTGAGTTCTATGGAAGGGTCACTCAACCAAAATGTTAACTCTGATTTCTGAGGTTGACAATCAATTAAGGCTCACTAGCTCTACCAACCCGGAGCTGTCTGGTTTAGTGACACCAAATACTGAGTTCACACCTCTGGAACTCCTGCATGGCTTTGTGATTGTCCATTGGTCACCGCACGTGGAAACTAAAGGAATTGGAAGGTAAAGAACAGAAGGCAGCTCACCATCACCTTCTAAAGGGTAACTAGGAATGAACAATTAGGAATAAACAGAGATAAACATGTGTAGCAGGGCATGAGGTATTTGATAAGAAGAGTCGAAAAGGGTGGTGCTGGAAAAGCACAGCAGGAATAATGAACAGTTTTGCCTGAAACGTCAGTTCTACTGCTGCCTGACCTGCTGTACTTTTCCAGCGCCACCCTTTTTGACTCCGACTTCTCCAGCATCTGCAATCCTCACTTTCCCCTGGGTTGTTGAGAAGAGCCAATTTGCGATATGGATCAGATGAGAAATTTTTAAAATGAAGAGCATTTTAACTCTCTTCATCAACCTGGCCCTTCTTAACATTTGATTCCACCCAACCCCCACTCCCCCAGCCCCGCCTCTTCCTCCCCCCCCCCACCCCCACCCTCTCTCCCAGCTATTGTAGCTGCTGTATACATGTGGCTGATCCAGTTAAGTTTCTGGTCACTGATGACATCGAAGTACTACATGGTAATGTTTATGAATGTCAAGGGAAGGTGACTATATTTCCTCTTGTTGGAGATGGCCGTTAACTCTCACTTGTCTAGCAGGGATATTTGCTCACTCCAAACATAACTGACAGTATGTCTTGACATCCAGGGGCACTAGGTGCTTCATCATCTGAGGAATTGTGGATTGAAGAGAACACTGTGCCATCAGTGAAAATCCCCACCTGGCCTTATGATAGAAGGAAGGACATTATTGGGGTGGGTTGAAGGTTGTTGAACCTGGAATTCTACACTGAGAAATTCCTGCAGTGATGCCTTGAGGTTGAAATGGTTGGTGTTCACTGAACACAACCATCTTCCTTGGGCTATAAAGTTAAAAATCACACAACATCAGATTATGGTCCAACAGGTTTATTTGGAAGCACTATCTTTCGGAGTGCTGGTCCTTCATCAGGTGTTTATGGATTGTAAGATAGAATTTATAGCAAAAGGTTACAGTGTGATGTAACTGAAATTATATATTGAAAAAGACCTGGATTGTTTGTTACGTCTCTTATCTTTTAGAATGACCATGATGGTTTCAATTCTTTCATATGTAAATTTCAGAACTTTCTTAAAGTTACATTCTCAAGCAAACTTTAAAAACAGGCTCAATAATGCAGGGAAGGTGTGAGGTGCCCTGTGTGAGGCTGTCTGTTTAAACTGATTCTAATCTAAAAAAGGGATTTACAGAATCTTACATGGATTCAAGTGGTTTTTGAGCAAAATAAAATGTAATTCTGCAAGTACAAATTTACCCCACAAACATACATGTATGCGTGTGCGTGTGTGTGTGTGTGTGTGTGTGTGGGTGGGGGGGGGGGGGGGTTGGTGGTGGGAGGCACGGTATGAATGTCTGAGAAAGAGTGCATGTATGTATGTGTGTAAAGGGGTATAAGTCTGTGACAGGGAGCTTATGTGAGTGCGAGCATATGAGAAAGAGCTTGTGTATGAGAGAGGGTTTGCATGAGTGTACGGGTCTGTAGGACTGTGTGTGTGTTGCAGTGGAGTCACCTGTAGTGTGACATGGACCCAAGGTCTTGGTTAAGTCATCCCTATCAGCCTCTGCTCTGCCACTTCGTGTTGTTGGCTGTCCTGAAGTCCGCCTTGGAGGATGGTCACCCGAAGGTCCAAGGTCGAATATGCTGGACGGCTGAAGTGTTCTCCAACTGGGAGGGAACACTCCTGTCTGTTGATTATTGTGCGGTGCCCATTCATCCGTTGCTGTAGCCTCTGCTCGGTCTCCCCAATGTACCATGCCTCAGGGCATCCTTGCCTACAGCGTATGAGATAGATAACGTTGGCTGAGTCACATGAGTACCTGCCATGTACATGGTGGGAGATGTCCCCATGTGTAATGGTAGTTTCCGTGTCGACACTCTGATACGTCTTGCAGCGTCTACTGTGACAGGGTTGTATGGTATTATCCTGAAAGCTGGGCAGTTTGCTGCGAACAATGATCTGTTTGAGGTTTGGTGGTTATTTAAAGGCGAGAAGTGGAGATGTGGGGAAGGTCTTGGTGAGGTGCTAATCCTCATTGATAATGTGTTGCAGGGTCTGAAGAACATGATGTAGTTTCTCAGCTCCCGGGAAGTACTGAACAACAAAGGTTACCCTGTCAGTTGCAGCTCGTGTCTGTCTCCTGAGGAAGTCATGATGGTTTATTGCTGTGGCATGTCGGAACTGGCGGTTGATGAGTTGCGCATCGTACCCCATTATTATGAGGGCATCTGAGAGTTCCTCCAAGTGCCCATCACCTTGCTCCTCATCTGAACAGATCATGTGTATGCGTAGGGCTTGCTCGTAGGGGATGGTTGTTTTAATATGTTTCGGGTGGAAGCTGGAGAGGTGTAGCATCAGAGGTTATCTGTGGGTTTGCGGTAGAGTGCGGTGCTGACGTGCCCATCCTTGATGGAGATGCATGTGTCAAAGAATGAGACAGATAGTAGAGAGTAGTCCATGGTGAGTTTGATGGTGAGATGAAACTCGTTGATATCGCTGTGTAGTTTTATAAGTGACTCCTCGCCATGGGTCCAGAGGAAGAAAATGTCATCAATGTACCTGGTGCATAGTGTTGGATGGTGGTCCTGTGGAGAGAAGAAGTCTTGTTTGAACCTGTGCATGAAAATATTGGCATATTGGGGTGCAAATTTGGTCCCTATGGCTGTTCCTTGTGTCTGGATCAAGAACTGGTTGCAAAGATGAAAATGTTGTGGTCAAGGATAAAGCAGATGAGCTGTAGGACAGTGGTCAGAGATTGGCAGTTGTTGGTGCTGAGTACTGAGGCTGTTGCCGAGATGCCATCATTGTGGGGGATGCTGGTGTAGAGTGCTGAAATGTCCATTGTGGTGAGGAATGTTCCTGGTTCAATTGGTCCGTGAGTGTTGAGCTTCTGTAAGAAATCCATAGTGTCACGACAGAAGCTGGGGATCCTCTGTACAATGGGTTTCGAGATGCCATCGACATAGCAGAGATGTTCTTACACAGGGTCCTATTGCCTGATATGATGGGAGGTCCTGGGGTGTTGGCTTTGTGTACCTTTGGAAGGGGGTAGACGTCACCTATGCTAGAAGTACATGGGATGAGGGTGTGTAGGGAACTCTGAAGGACTGGGTCCAAAGTCCTGATCAATGTGTTTAGTTCACGGGTGTGCTGTTTGGTTGGATTGGCCGGAGTTACCTGTAGTGTTCCTGGTTGTTCAGTTGTTGGTACACTTCCTTGCAGTAATCTGTTCTATTCTGAATGATGATGGCTCCTCCTTTATCTGCTGGTTCAGTTAAATTACAGTATAATTCAGTTACATCACACTGTAAACTTTTGCTATAAATTCTGTGTCCTACGATCTTATATTCCACAACCACTTGACAAAGAAGCAGCGCTCTGAAAGCTAGTGCTTCCAAATAAACCTGGTGTTGTGTGATTTTTAACTTTGTACACCCCAGTCCAACGCTGGCATCTCCAAATCATTCCTTGGACTAGGTCTTCAGCCAGCAGTGAGTGACATGTATTTCATTAGCTCTGCTTGATGCCACACTTGGTTATGTTGCTTTGAAATGAACAGCAGTGTCAAGAAGCACTGAAAAACACTCTCCTACTTCTCAGATGCTTTCCAGCACCACACTTTATGAGTCTGATCTCCAGCCCTCACTTTTTCCTTGATACGAGGAGCAGTTGTATAGATTAGACTACTTACAGTGTGGAAACAGGCCCTTCGGCCCAACAAGTCCACACCGACCCACCAAAGCGCAACCCACCCAGAACCATTCCCCCACATTTACCCCTGCCCCTAACACTATGGGCAATTTAGCGTGGCCAATTCACCTAACCTGCACATTTTTGGACTGTGAGAGGAAGACCCATTCCCCTACATTTACCCCTTCACCTAACACTACGGACAATTTTAGCATGGCCAATTCACCTAACCTGCACATTTTTGGACTGTGAGAGGAAACCAGAGCACCCAGAGGAAACCCACGCAGACACAGGGAGACTATGCAAACTCCACACAGTCAGTCACCTGAGGCAGGAATTGAACCCAGGTCTCTGGCGCTGTGAGGCAGCAGTGCTAACCACTGTGCCACCCCACCTCACCTCACTCCTGCCACATTGACTTTGAAACACACAGATGAGCTTTCATCAATCTGGTGACTCCATACTGCTGTGAACAACAGTGCAAGGAATGCTGGTTGCATGCCATCCTTCACCATCCTTCCTTGAGAAGGCAGCTTCAAATTGGTGTGTTGTTTATGTTACATTAATATAATTGCCTTGCAGACATTTTCATGATTTCATTTAACTTCCACAAGTTTGTGAAACAGGATGAGATACTCAGTGAAATGCTATTTTCTTATACCATTTTTGATTTTTGCATGCCAGAGGTCAGTTTTGCCCGAGCATTATGTTTGGAGCCTCTTGAGAAAGAAGTTTGTGGATTCAAGGCCCACACTGTAGGCTTGTGTCTGACACATCAGCCCAGTACTCCAGAAATGATGGTTTTTGGCTGGGATGTGGAACTAAAATCTGATTGTTCCCTCAAATGAACATTAGTATACATAACCTTATTTGAGGTGGATCACGAGTGCCCTTGCTAACAACTTATCCTCTGATCACCTGAGCAAAAGGTAATCCTGTCATCATCTGGTTGCGGGATTGAACTGTGGGTAGATTGCCTGCTGAATTTCCTCGCATTACAACAGTGACTATGTTTCGAAAGCACCTTGTTGGCTGTGAAGAGCTTGGGCATATCCATCTGTGAGGAAGGGCGCTATATAAAAGAAGTAACGTTCTTTCTTTAGCTCAGTTCACACAGGGGAAGGGCAACGCTGTGTATTTTGGCAACAACTGTGCAGAGCGGTAGGAAGAGGGCGCGAGTGTTCTTCCCAAGACACAAGTCACACACCGAGTTTAAAACATGCAGACTAGCTTCCAGCAGCTGGCTCCAACAGTGCAGAGAGTGGCACAAGCATCATATCTCCCAGGTTTTTTTTTAAACGGTAAAACCTCTATCCTTTAATGAACATTATTAACATGACATCCTGCGAAACTCAGTCAAATTTGTAACATTTTTTTCTTCCACCGATCTCCCTTCAGTGCGAGATCCTTTCAGCATTCAAAGCAATTAAATGGCAAGCGGTAACCCCGGCAAGCAGGTAGAAATTTCTAAATTATATAAAAAAACAAAAGGAGCCGAGATTAATTGGTGTTGTGTCTTGAGTAGTGGGTTTGAACAGAGCAGCTTAAAACCGTATCGGTGAGAAGGAAAAGGAGATGGTCAAATGGAGTGCAGGTCCTGACACCCCCTTCCTCATCTCCAATTTACATTCGCTCTCTTCAGGGGGTTGGGAAGGCTCCACCACGTGGATTGTGGATTGCGGGGGGCGGGGGGTCTCTGCACAGACGGATCGGCTTGGGTTTGTTTCCCGAGGAGTTTGGCAGCGCCGGGCAGTGAGCGTGTGTTCTCTCACTCCCTGCTTGGTATTTCCCAAGCACCAAACAAGCCGGGACAGACCACACTGGCCGCTTTGGACCTCCAGCCGCTTGCGGTAAGGGGTATTTTTTGTGTGTGTGTGTGCGTGTGATCTATTTGTTTCCTCTTCTGCGTGCAGGTAAAGTTTTTGTTTGTCTGTTTGACATGCTGCAAGCCATTCAAGGCAAAATAAAATAGTGGAGCGTTCATCTAAACCGAGGAGCTTGTTGGGACCGGGGTTTAAGCACGCTTTGTCTCGGCTTACTTCTGTTGAATCAGTGAGTTCGATCACAGCTTGGAAATGATGGTAGTAGTGGGTGAGTGACTTAATGGTGAATGCGTCCTCCCCCCATCACCCTGGACACAATAATCAAGATTGAGAACTCGATTTCTCTTCGCGGCAATTTATTTTTGACATCTCGTGAAATTAACTAACTTTTGAACCTGCTGACTGCAGCTATGACAGTGCACTGCAATCTAAAATACTCGCTATCCTCTTCCACCAGTTGAAAGAAGCGCGTAATGCTGGAGCTTGGGAACTTGCTTGCTTGGGGATCGTGAGCTTCGGTTGATTTGTTTTTGTTTCTTGTTAAATGTTTCTTGTTAAACTGTTACAGACCGAAGTGTTGTTAGTTGGTAGCTATTTGTAAGTAACAGTTGCCACTTGTATTCTCAACTAAGACATCAACAATGAGCATGATCTTTCACAGCTCTATGTAATGACGGGTTACTGAAGAGTGGCGAGGAAATTCAGCATTCTATTGCCATTGTTCTGCTGACTTCTTGCAATTGAAGAATTTCGAGTGTTGCTGGCTAGCCTTTGGAGCAAGGCCCCCTCAGGCGCTGGTTTATCTTACAACTATCGGGATTGCATGGAGCATGAGTACGCTTGTGAGTTATTGTCGAACGGGCACGATCATTCCCAAATCGATATTGCAGTCTGTTCCCTCCACGTGTTTGCTTTTGCCATTTCGCGAGTGGTCATTAACATTCTGAGAAATACTGCTATTGCACTTACCTAAACTCTTCCCTGTGGCACATTTGAATTCTGTATCATAGTGGCATGGACGAAGGTGTTCACTGCTAATCCTCTGCAGAATATTTCGGAGGAGCCTGTCACTAACAGTAGTTGCATTGCTTTGTTGATATCGCCAGTAAGATCTGGTGCAACTATATTTCGGTTAGCAACGTTTTAAATGTCCAACCTTAAAACGAAAACTTCTTGAACTGGCTGCACGAGTTTGCTTTTGTATAAACACATTGAAATGAATTTCTTACGGTATTCATACATTAAAATATATTTTCTTAAAATATTTTGAAAAACAGTGCTAACGCCATGTTAGCACTCAGTAAGTTGTTGTAAATAGTTCAGCTTAAATACATGGCTTTGACCTGGATTAATTTCAGCATGGTGATATTGACCATTTGTCTCAGTCTGTGTTAGCAGTTTGTTCAAGAGCTGCCCTCCTGCTGTTTAGTCCATTTTATTCTGCTTCAATATTAATTTTTGTTTCCTTTAAAAGATGCAACGATCTCTACATTTAAACTGTTCCCTGTACAAAGCATTTCTTGCTCCAACAACAGGACAGAGATTTTTGTTTCTCTCGTATCTCCGCATTTTTAGTGACAATTTGAAATTAAGAAATTTGTTTAGCCATTCTAACTAGGTGCAAGAGCATCTTTGAATTAATCCGAAATAAAACTGTCATATTTAAAACCTCTTGAATCTCATTTTAGCCTTCCTTGCTGTTTTGGAAATATTCCCAGTGTTTCAAGTTGTTGAGCAAGAGTTGGTCAATGGGTTCTTCACTATCTTTTGTTTCAGAATAATTTTGTGCATATGATATTCAGATGGATTCTCTAGTCCAAACAATTCCTACTTGGTTATTTTTCCAAGACGTATTACAATTAACAAAAGTAAATAAGATATTGAGAGAAGCAGATAAGACCAATTGAAGATGGCTGTGACATGGTATTTCATCAGGTCACTTAATACTGAGTGCACCATAGCAACAGTTACTGTCACGCTGAATACTGAGTATGCTGGTGCTTTCTATTTAAAGTAAGTGCTCACAAATAATATCTTTGAAAATAAATAGCACGCAATGATGTTTTGTTACTGTTGTCCATGTGAAAATATTAATCTGAGGCTTTTATCTTAACAAAATAGGAATTTGTACTTTATAGGTATTTTAAATGTGATCTTTAAGTACAATTTGCAATATTTTGGGCTGAACATGGAGTGATTATGTCTACTGGCAAATGGCTCCTGTGCAGCTGCAGCCCATGATTGCATCTAGCTGCAGCAGGCTGTATCAGCATGTGCGTATGCCACTACATCATCAGCAAGGGATGAAGGGGCCAGGAAGGTGGAGGCTGCAGTTGATAAAATGGAGCTTCATCTCCTTGGTGGTCTCCTTGACTACCACTTGTTCAGCATGCTGCTTCCCAGCTCCCTCCAGCTTCTGCACTATCCAGGGCAAGGCTCTATCCAGAACAGGGGGGCTGTGCCTGGAGGCTGGGGCTGCTCACATGCCTGTCCAGTCTTCTCCATTTCTGCCTGTGTTCCCCCTGACTCAGATCCACCTACTCATACAGATGTGACTGTGCCTGATAAAATGGCTGCAGACATGTGGATGGATGAGATATCAGGATGTCAACTGGTCAGAATGTTGTGTTCCTGCATGTACAAGCTCATTTCTCCAATTCACAATAAACACGGTCTGTAGAATACTTCTACCGCTGTTTCTGCCAATGTTTTCCTTTCTGATCTTTTGTGAATATATAGACCTTAGTAAAATATGTTTCCCAAATATTACTTCCACTCTGATACTTCATCCAAGCCCTTCCTAATGAAGGGCTTTTGCCTGAAACGTCGGCTCTCCTGGTCCTCTGATGCTGCCTGACCTACAGAGCTTTTCCAGCAGTACTCTCTCGACTCTAATCTCCAGCATCTGCAGTTTTTACTTTCGCCTACTTCAGTGTTCATTTATTATGTGACTTCCAGAATAATGTCCACAGTAATTCAACTGCAGAGAGATATCACAATTGAACCTCTTCCTGTCCTTCAAAGTTAACACACACAAGCATCGGCAGTCAGAGTAAACTAAATTAACTAGAATTCAGCCATCACCAACTTGAAATTACCGTACTCACTATAGCCTCTGTTGAACTATTTGTTTGCTGAGTCATTGCCATGTGATAGTTAACTTATTGTACTATTTGTAAAAGCATCTGAAAATTTGATATCTGTGAGGAACATGGTGAATATAACTTCCATCAGATTTTTCTTGCTGAAGATTGCATCTTTGAACTCTGAAATACCCTCATTCTTAAGATTGAGTCACTTAGGTAGCCATTATGGACAGGGGAGCTATTATTGTGAAATTCTTGCATGTTATAAGTTTCTCAGTGAATGACGATAGTAATGGGCTTGTGTGTGATCTACTAAGCCAGATGGACCATTTAGATCCTTGGTTCATGCACTGGCCTTTACTGAGTCATACAGCTGTTTAGCGTAGAAACAGATCCTTTGGTCCAACTTGTCCATATCTTAAATTAATCTAGTCTCAATTGCCAGCATTTGATTCATATCCTTCTAAACTCTTTCTATTCATGTAGCCATCAGACGCTTTTTAAATGTTGTCATTGTACCAGCCTCCACCACTTCCTCTGTCAGCTCCTTCCATACATGTACCACCCTCTGTGTGAAAAATTGTCTCTTAGGTCCCTTTTATATCTTTCCTAAATAATGTTCAACCTATGCCCTCTGGTTATGGAATTCTCCACCCATGGAAAAAGGCCTTGGTTATTAATCCTATCCATGCCGCTCATGATATTATAAACCTCTATAAGGTCACCCTTTAACCTCTGACACTTTAGGGAGAATAGCCCCTCCTATTCAGAATCTCACATAGCTCAAACCCTCCACCCCAGCAGCATTCTTGTAAATCTTTTTCTGCACCCTTTCATGTTTAACAACATCTTTCCTTTAGCAGAGTGACCAAATTAACCACGGTATTCCAAAAGTGGCTGAATCAATGTGCTGTACAGTTGCAACATGACATCCCACCTCCTATACTATGCACTGACCAATAAAGGCAAATGCCTTCTTCACTATCCTGTCTGTGACTCCACCTTCAAGGAAATATGAACCTGCACCTCAAGGTCTCTTTGGCAATGCTCTCCAGTATTTGATATCAACTGAGGTAGTAGAGGACAGTAATAGGCATCAATGTTACAGGGCTCGCAAAGTAAATAAATCCTTTTTGTCTTTTTATTGTAATGTAGCACAGTTTTTGGAATCTAAAGGCCTAGGTGAAAGAAAAATCTGGAAACATGAGTTCAAATTCCGTCATGATAGGTGGGGAATTTCAAATCTGCAATTTAACTAAATCTGGACTCAAAGTATTGTATCAGAAATGGTGACCATATGACTTGAGACCGATAGCAATGCAGGTCACTGTTAACTCTTTTCTGACATGATCTGGAAAGTCACTCAGTTGTTAAGAAGATAGCTTACCATTTCCTTCATGAGGATAATTAAGGATGGGCAATAAATGCTGGTCTCGCTGGTAACACCCACATCCTGTGAAAGAATAAAAAGAAGCAATTGTGTCATGACTGGAAAACAACAGCACAGAAGATAAAATTGCATTGAAGTGTGGTAATCTGGCCAATTTAAGGTCAAGCACAAGAAAGTTGTTCAAAAGCCTGGTTTCCACAAATAAGCCACTGTTCTGAATAGCGTACTTAGGTTGTCAGTCCTATCGGAAGAAGAAGATTCTTCTCCCAGGCTCATTCTTACAACCCATAATGATGTTCTCAAATTTCATTGAAAACCAGCAAACTTTGTCTATTTATAACTATGAAACAAAACCAAACCAGCAACTGCAGACTGATTGACAAACTAATGAACTAGCTAACAGGGATTAATTTAGTTTGGGAAACTTGGTTGGCATGAATGAGTTGTATTGAAGGGTCTGTTTCTGTGTTGTATGACTCTATGAGACTAACTAGCAAAATTAATTCTCTCATGCACCTTGGGTTAATAGAGAAAACACAAAACTTGAGTCAAAACTTCAATTTGCTCTTTGTATTGGCTCCAGAGCAAATTAGCTTCATTAAATTGTCCCAAAATTGAGTCACCAGCTCAATAATTAGAATAGTAGCTTTTGTACAGCTTCTGACCAGCTGCAACATTTTACTTTATAGTGAAGCTTGCTTCAGAAGTCGTCATAATCCTTAAGATTTTAACAGGATGCAAATATGAAGTCTTGGAAAAGGACCTTTTCTTTATAATTCCACCAAGGCAAGGGGACTTGGTCCTGATTTTGCTTCTGCATTTCATTAACCTGGTGAAGGTTAACAAAACTACCATTGAGTATTGCTGGAAAGAGAGGTGCACTGCTAAAGCGTTTTGCCTGGAATGCGTCGTAACAGTTGTAAGAACACCAAATTTCTTTTTACTTCAAAAGAAATGGTGCTGATTGCCAACTTGTTTCTGAATATTTGAGGTGTTGATTTGTAGAATATGTGAGGGAGCATGTTCTGATAAACTTAATGAAAGCATTAAAAGAAGACTTGTTTCTTTCCCTGCGGATGACTGACTCATCTGTAGTGATTGTAATCAGTTCAGCCAGCTGGACCTCATACAATATGAATTCCCTGGCTGGGGGTGTTAGCCTGATCCAAATAGGGGGCACTGACTGACAGATAAAAAGGTGAGTATCGAGATTCTGGCACTCTGATAGCTGACTCTGAAGAGGCCGTATACTCAAGGACTGTTCATGTGCAAATAAAGGGTGACTTGGTGACAGGATATCAGCCTCTGTGCTGTTATTTCAACATCCTCACACTTAATTGCACATAGCTTCTGGGATGAGTAGGTAAGCAACACTGCAAGCCTGATTGATGGCCATAAATTAGTTATCATTTTATTTTATCTTAGGATTGTTCGGTTAGTGTTGAGAGTGTGGTGCTGGAAAAGCACAGCAGGTCAGGCAACATCTGAGGAGCAGGAGAATTGACAGTTTGGGCAAAAGCCCTTCATCAGGAATTCTCCTGCTCCTCGGATGCTGCCCGTCTTGCTGTGCTTTTCCAGCACCACACTCTTGACCTCTAATTGTCAGCACCTACAGTCCTTACTTTCTGCCCTGTTCGGTAAGTGTTGTCCACTATATAATCATGTCTAATATTAGATATTACATTCTGAGTTTCTTAAGCACTATTTAATCTGTACTACCAATTGAGGCATACCATTGTTTTCTTTGCTAATGACAGTTGGAATTAAAGGCCACATAGAATTATTGTCAGCGCAAAAAAAATCAAGTCTGTAAAGTGAATATTTTTGCATGAGGCTGTGATTTCCTGATAGGGATTCAATTGTTAGTGTTCTTTCTCTATGTAACAGGTTTTTGTGATATAAGATTAATTATCGGTTGCTTGAATGTCCATTAAAATCAAAGCTAAATCTGTGACTTTCCAGTGCACTTTGGTTTATCTGTTTGGAAATTAAAGATATGCTTGTGTTCTAATGAGCAGAAGACCATGAGATAGAAGAAAGCACAACTGCCATGGATAATAGTACCTCTGATGGTCATATGATTATTGGTAACCTTGCATCTTTGTATTTTACTTTGATTTAATGTTAATTGATGGTTGCTTACTTAAAGTGTCATTGAGTCTTAGAGATGTACAGCATGGAAACAGACCCTTTGGTCCAATGTGTCCAAGCCGACCAGATATCCTAAATTAATCTAGTCCCATTTGCCAATACTTGGCCCATAATCCCTCTAAACCTTTCCTATTCATATAGTCATCCAGATGCCTTTTAAATGTTGTAATTGTACCAGTCTCCACTTCCTCCTCTGGTAGCTCATTCCATATATGTACTGTCCTCTGCATGAAAATGTTGCCTCCTAGCTCCCTTTTAAATCTTTTACCATCTCACCCTAAACCTATGCCCTCTAGTTTTGGAGTTCCTCACCCCAGGGGCAAACACATGTAATAACCATTGAGATCTTTTTTTGTGACATTAGTCATTGTTGCAGTTATCTGAAAACTTGCTACTTCCTTGTGGATTTTCACTGAAGTCTTTTTGCATTGGTAGTTATTATTTTCCATTTTATACATTTTCTGTTGTCCAGAAAACCATTATTGTGGCCGCAGCTTATCGGATGAAGGGTCTGCTTTTTGTTCCTCCAGTTGTTATTCCCACAGGGAGCACTATTCCCATATGAGAGGACATTGTGAAATAACACTGTTATTTCTTGGATATGTTACATTAGAAGCACTGTCCATAGAAGAATGGGTGTGACACTTGCATAAAGTAATGACTGTAAACATGTCCTCACAGTTCCAATGTCTGCATTTACCAAAATAAAGTTAGGATGATATTTTGTCAAGAACTGAAGTACTGCTTTATATTAAATGTTTGCAGCCATGGTTTTCAATCTAACATTCATATCATGACCCTATAAGGTACAACTATGTCTAGTGCCACTGAGAGGGTCATCGTAACCCATTGGTGCTTGGTCAAGGAATAGGATAGGAAAATCAAAAGGAGGAAGAGACTAAATGAATGTTAGTGTTATGAGTGACCTGTTCTTTTAGTAGGTGCATTATGACATGTCATAAGATGTATTTACTGTTTTGATAGTTACCATATATACTCGTGTAAAGGTCGATCTCATATAAAAGTCGACCCCTTATTTTTGGCCAAAAAACCTTGTATTTTCCATATATCTCATGTAAAGGTTGACCCTCCAATATCACATTATAAATGTCTTACAAAGGAAACTGCGTGTTCCCGTTAACCCATTTAAATGAAATCACATTCATTCATTCATACTGGTAACTCTACTCATTACTCTTTGTTTACTATATTGTTTACCAATTTCATTCATTCATTCATAAATCTACTTAGCCCACTTGGTTTACTACAGCACGTTTTGATTCATTCAGACCTGTACTAAGTCTATTGGTACTTATTGCACTTTGTTCACTATACCTGCAAAAGTTAATATTGTTAAAAAGTTAATCATTTTAATTGTGCCATAATATGTGAATGGAAGTGTGATATATTAGCTACATATATCTTTAATTCTTCGACAAATTTGTTAATGTTGCTGAGGTTCATTACATGTGAGAGTAAATGGGAGGGAAACGGAAGAATTTGGCGAGGAAGTTCAAGACGCTTACATATTCCGATAGTAATCAATGTTTCATTTTAAGTGTGCCATTATACCAGGCCATGACAATGTTGAACAGTGTGACTTTGCAGGATTTCAATGAATCTTTGACATGTTAAATTTTTATCCTGGTATGTACAAATAAAAGTTCCTACCAGTAATTCAGCCTTGTTTCTTTTGCTTTTACCTGGTAATTACCTTTACCGTAATTCATTGTATTTTTCTTCTTTACCCGGGATTAGTTGAGCGATCCAATCAACTTCTGCTAATAATACGGTATTTCTAACTGCAGAATGAATTTCAGCCCCTCAAAACGAGTGCTTGTGTGATAGTCGACCCTATAAATTGAACCTTTAAAGATAATCTAACAAATTCGACTTTTACAGATTATATACAGTGGTTGAAATTCAGTCTAATGTTCTTGCTGATTTTAAATTGAAATTGTGTTAATATAGTCTCATAGCTCCTTCTTCAATATATTTTGGCTTGGTATTTTCTTATATGTATTTGCTTCTTATGCTAGTTGACTGCTTTGAAGTTACAGTTGTTTCTAGGCATGTTGATCTTCCAGTGATTTGAATTAACTTTACCCAAAATCCTAGTTAAGTTAATCTTTTGTTCAGTCTCTCTTGCTTTGCTTTTGTTTGTTTCCAATTGAGCATTGTATGGTATGATTAAGCATGCAGTTCAGTGCAAATGTTCATTTTCCGCGTGATGTAACTATCATTGTTATTCACTTTTGAGTTAATTCAATAGTCCATGAGTGTGATTTTGCCACACCAATCTAGTTTATTTACAATTCAATATTGAAAATATCAGAGGATTGGGACAACAATGTGCTATCAACCTCAAAGCGTCTCCAGATTTTACTGTTAACAGGG
The DNA here is from genome assembly GCF_004010195.1 of Chiloscyllium plagiosum. Classification (NCBI taxonomy): domain Eukaryota; kingdom Metazoa; phylum Chordata; class Chondrichthyes; order Orectolobiformes; family Hemiscylliidae; genus Chiloscyllium; species Chiloscyllium plagiosum. Next base: position 16,392,963 of record NC_057712.1, on the reverse strand, counting down.
AAATTATGGCAAATCCTGTTTTGCTTCCAGAAAGTTGCCCACAAAGATAGAGTGATCTTTTTAAGGTGAATTTCCTCTTGCGTGAGGCCAATTGAAATCTGGTACCAAGAAAATGGACTCATGTGACAAGCAACAATGCTATCAGCAAGCAGAGTAGGCCTATCACATTGAAGAATTCTCACAGACTGAAAACCAGGAAGTAAAATGTCCTGATACTCCTTCAATTTTGACCATATTGCGTAGAGCACAAAATAAAATAGGTAAAAGTAACACCATAATATGGTGATCATTTTCATAATAGAGAAATTTGATATTTAAAAAATGTAAGATTAGTTTTAGAGAACCATAGATGTTTTACAGCAGTAGCTATGAACTTAGTATGAAGTTTAAATACTCAACTAAACCATGGGATATGGGCCAGGTGCTGGCAGGTTGGACTAGATTGGGTTGGGATATCTGGTCGGCATGGACGAGTTGGACCGAAGGGTCTGTTTCCACGCTGTACATCTTGATGACTCCATGATGAGTGGAAACGATATTGATTACGATGACTGTTTTTCAAGAACTTTTACAGATAGACTAATAATATAAAGGAATATCATGAAATGATAAAAGGAGGGAATGAGAAAGTGTATAAGGTATGAGCAGGGAAAGAGTTAAGTTTAGACTTTTGTGAAACAAAAGGTTCAACTAGCATGACTTGGGTCAGATAAGAACTTGCAGTAAATAATGAGGTACTGGAGGCAAGGGTAGTGGGTTAACGAGGTGAAAAAGCATTCATTATGTAAAGCCATTAAACAAAATTAAGAAGCATTCAGTATGTAAAGTCAGTTAACAAGGTGAAAAGCATTCATTATGCGAAGCCAGTTAACCAAGTAAAGAACATTAATTGTATAACGCTAGATGACTTAATCTTTACTATTAACACTCACTGATTGTAATGGGCACCTAATCAATATGTACATTGCCTTACCTGGATGCTCCTCCCTGTAAATGACTATAGAATTAGAGAAACTGCTGTTCAAGAGAAGACCGAGAACTCATGTCTCTGTGCACATGGGTGATCATTCTCTCTCCCTCCAGGGCCGGGAATAAAGTTGAAGGAGGCAAAGCCATACTGTGTCTCTGAGCGTTTTGCTTGGGGATGGGGAAATGGGATGACAATATTGGCGTAGTCGACAGGATCCAAACGAATAGTTATGATTGGATGGTGTCAGCAATCGCCCACAACATCAGTGTCTCGAGATAGAAGACCTCACAAGATAAGATTTAACCTTGGTCCCTCTCGATATTCCTGTGTGCTGGAGGCCGTCCCCTCATTCAATCGCTCCTCGACTAGTAATTAGTTCAGTCAAAAGACACAGTTTCTCAAGTTGCTGACAAACAGAGGTTTGAGTTCTCTGTGCTATACTGGGGAGGCTGGGGTTAAATTGAGGTTCAAGTCCTCTGAGTTTAATTTGAGGGTTGAGTCTTCCCTGCATTATTGGGGTTTGAATCCCCGGGTTAAATTGAAGTTCAAGTTCTCTGCACATATGAGGTTCGAATCCTCCGCGATGTATGGAGGGGGTTTAATTGAGGTTCAAGTCCTCCAGGCAGTATTGGGGGGGGGTGTTTAATTGAGGTCCAAGTCCTCCACACTGTATTGGGGTTTGAGTCCCCTGGGTTAATTTGAGGTTCGAGTCCTTCAAGCTTTATTGGGGTTCAAGTTCCCTGGGTTAAATTGAGGTTTAAACCCCAATACTTTGCAGAGGACTTAAACCTCAAATTAACCCAGGGAACATGAACCCCAATAAAGCTTGAAGGACTCGAACCTCAAATTAACCCAGGGGACTCAAACCCCAATACTTTGCAGAGGACTTGAGTCTCCTGGGTTAATATGGGGTTCGAATCCTCCACGATGTATTGAGGGGGTTTAATTGAGGTTCAAGTCCTTTGCACAGTTTTGGGGGGGGGGTTTAATTGAGGTTCAGCTCCTCCATGCAGTGTTGGGGTTCGAGTTCCCTGGCTTAATTTGAGGTTTGAGTCCTCTGTGCCATATTGGGGTTCAAGTCCTCAGCGCATTATTGGGGTTTGAGTCCCCTGGGTTTATTTGGGGTTCGAGTCCCCTGGGTTTACTTGGGGTTCGAGTCCTCAAAGTGCTGGCAAACAAGGGTTCGAGTTCTCTGTGTTTAAGTGGGATTCGAATCCTTTGTGTTTAATTGAGATTTGAGTCCTCTGTGTTTGATTGCGGTTTGAGCCCCCATGAGAAGTAAAGTGAGAAAGGGGTTAAAGTCCCCTAGTGGCCAAATTTGAGGCTCTGCAAGTCTTTGCTCTGGGAGAAGAGAATGGCTGACACTGTGGTGCCATGTGGTCCTCTGTGAGGGCTTTCTCTTTTTATAAGTGTAATTTCAGTGAGAGTATGCAAAACAAAAACAAGAAACGCTGAAATTAAGGTTGTGCTAATACTTGGGCTGAAAAAGTAAAGTTTCAATGTAAATTGTGCCATGCTCAGAGTGTTTGATGTTTAAAATTTGTTGGTTTGTTAAAATACTGGTTCAGAAAATCCTTTTAAGTAACTGCTTTGCCTTGTTTGAATCAGGATCTCAATTCAATATTTTGTCTGCTATGTAATGAGGAAGATTTTGTTTTTACAACGAAATTGTACAACATTATGTCCTTTTAAAAATGATCAAACTTGAAACCTTAAAACAAATTGATTGAGGGCCTTGAGTGCCTGATTTGTTTGAAATTCTGTAATGCCTTTTGAAAAAAACAATTGGGTCACTGGTCATGCTTTAGCCAGATGAGAGTATTGCATTAAAATATCTTTGCTGCTCCTGTGTTTTTAATGCAGAGTGTTCACAAAAGGAAGAGTGCATTTTGAGCTTGATGTTTTGTTAACTTTCTCTGGAGAATATGAGAACATAGAACACAGAACATTACAACGCAGTACAGGCCCTTCGGCCCTCGATGTTGCGCCGTCCTGTCATACTAATCTGAAGCCCATCCCACCCACACTATTCCATGTATGTCCATATGCCTGTCCAATGACGACTTAAATGCATTTAAACTTGGCGAATTTACTACCGATGCAGGCAAAGCATTCCATACCCTTACTACGCTCTGAGTAAAGAAACTACCTCTGACATCTGTCTGATACCTATCTCCCCTCACTTTAAATTTGTGTTCCCTCGTGTTTGCCGTCCCCATACTTGAACTCGAGGCTGAGCTGTTTCAGTTCTGTTAATTATTGCTAAGACTTCATTGGCCCCCTTCATATTGCAAATGCAAAGAATGCGGATCTCTACCAAAGTTGCCACTGTAGTTCCAACTTTTATTTGGGAATTTTCCTTTGGAGAACACATTTTACAATATTCTGCATTTATTTGCCATGAATATTCAAGATTTAAATCTGAACTGAGACTGCCTCTTCAATTGCTAAAGCACAGGAAACATTTTGTTGTTTTCTTGCTGTTCCAGACTTTTGAAATACTTTACCTGGCAGCTTTCACATTAGCTAAATATCAATTTGTTAAAGGAAAATAATTTTTGAATAACCCCAAGGGGATTGATTTTAGGATAATTGATTGTTGTTTATAATTATGACTGAATTATTTAGACAGTACAAATTAGCTGTTAATGGATTGTATAAAACTTGATAATGTCATAAATAGTGAACAGAGTAACAGACTTCAAGATGACTGAGAATGCTGAAATAGGCAGACGCAATTTAGTGTCGTTAAATGTGTGCCTGTCTTCATACTGGTAACCACCTTGGCAAGAAAGGAATGAGAGGGAAAATGCAAAGATAATTTCAGCAGCTGACATCTTCTCTAGAGTTTCTCCATTCATGCCTTTGGACCACAGAACACCCCTCCACAACCTCATCCAACAGATTCAAACAGCTCCCCAGTCTTGAGTATGAAAAGTGAAGAAATTAACAACAGTGAAGAGGAGGTCGGTACGCTTTTTGCCAGTGGCCTTCCGAGAGACATTAAACCATACGAGCTTTATCTTGTTTTTCTATCATTTAAGGGATATGAAGGTTCATTGATCAAGCTAACATCACAACAGCCAGTTGGCTTTGTTACATTTAACAGCAGAGTGGGAGCTGAAGCAGCAAAGAATGCTGCATTCACCTATCCTGCTGCTGCAGCTGCTGCACTGCACACTCAGATGCACTGGTAAACTCCATTGGAAGCATCTCCGGAACGGTGGAAGTCTTGTCAGTTTTGTGAAGCATTTAATTGGTTTTATCCAAGAATTCAGATTTCTCCATGGAGTGGTGTGCAAGGACAGACTGAATTCTGTTTTCACGTTGGACTTTACTGATGGAGATTTTGGAGAACTGACTCGTTTCCACTCGACTTGGAGAGGATGGAGTGGTCACTACGGACCGTGGATTTATGAACTTTACTGGTGAATTTATTTCAACAAGGGAGGATTCTTCAAGTTCTATCTACTGTAACAGACTAGTTTTTTTTGTTATAATTATTGTATGCTGAGCATCAACAACTTGCTTAAATACTGGCTGTCAGAGTCTTATGAAAACCAATAATGCTATTGGTTATCATGAAATGATAAAAGGAGGGAATGAGAAAGTGTATAAGGTAGAAGAAGGCAGGGAAAGAATTAAGTTTTGAGTTTTATGAAACAAAAGGTTCAACTAGCATAACTTAGATCAAATAAAACTTGCAATAAACAATGAGGTGCTGGAGGTAAGGGTAGTGACTTAAGGTGAAAAAGCATTAATTTTGTCAAGCCATTTAACAAGATGAAGAAGACTTGTTAACTGACTTCACATACTGAATTCTTCTTCATTTTGTTAAATGGCTTGACATAATGAATGCTTTTTCACCTTGTTAACCCACTAGCCTTGCCTCCAACACCTCATTATTTACTGCAAGTTCTTATCTGAACCAAGTCATGCGAGTTGAACCTTTTGTTTGACAAACTCAAAACTTAACTCTTTCTTTACCTGGTCACACTTTCTCAGAATAAATTTTCATCATTTCAATGATTTTCTACTTATTTACAGTATAACGGTATTTCAACAATGTACCTTAAAGAGAAGCTTAGAATCACTGACAGTAACTTCCTGATTTCCATGTTTTACTAACTGTGTGCAAACTCCAGAAACATTATCAGTTATGAAGGAATGATAAGCTCGTGCACTGCCTGATAACGTTGCCAATTTGATCTTGCTTCCCATACCAGATGGAGGGAGCAATAAAGGTTTACCAAACTGATTCTTGGGATGACCGGTCTGATATATGAAGAAAAACCTAGGCCTATATTCCTTAGAGTTTAGAATATTGATGAGGATCTCACAGAAACCTATAAAATTCTAACAGGATTAGACTGGGTAAACACAGGAAGGATGGCTGTGACCAGGACTGGGGGTGCCAGTCTAAGACTACAGGGTAGGCCATTTAGAATTGAGATGAAGAAAAATGTTGTCTCCCAGAGAGTGGTCCGTGGAATTCTTTACCATAGAATACGATTGAGACCAAACCATTGACATTTTCATGAAGGAGTTATATATAATTCTTCGTGTTAAAAGGATCAAAGAATAAGGCAAGAAAGTGGGAAAGGTGTAATAAACTGAATGGTCTGCCATGATCACATTAAATGGTAGAGAAGTCTTGAAGGGCGGAATGATCTACTTCTGCTCCTATTTTCTTTATTCCTAATTTCCAGATTAGTTAGCTCTTGGGACCTATTTCACTTTGATAGCATGAGTTTTTCAGCCATAATCAACAATACTCAGGTAATCAACAACAACCCCAGGAAAAGAGAGAATGACTACAATAGTCTTGGTATCCGTGAATGATTTTAGAAATTGTGTTTGAGACGATGAGAACTTTGGTTATTTAGGCTATGCCAATTACACTTTATAAATTGTAGTCATGAAGGGTAGCTCACAATGTTGATGGAATACAGGCAAAGGAACTGTAATCAAGATGCTGATGAAACATTATCCAAAGAGTTACCTGAGCAAAGATAGTGGAGACATAATGAAATAGTTTGTTCAAAGCCAAGGATAGAAAATGAGCTGTATTTTGTAAAAATTGGAAATTTAAGAAGAGACAGTGCAGGAGTTATAAAGTTGCAAGGTTGAATGCTGAGGCTGATTTGATGGAAACATTTTACAAGTCAAATTGTTCTTGTACTTCATACATATCAAATATGAGGACTCTGATGAGTTTTATGATTTCTTTAGAATAATACGGCTGAACCTTCTTGGTTGCTACTGGAAATAACTGCAGTATTTGGAACCTTTGGAAAACTGTCCAGAACAGAGGCAAGTGCAACAATACAATTAAATCTGCTTTCACCTCTTTCATTATTGGCTTGACAGGATTAAGAACACTGTAAGTACTGATAAGGCTTGAAAGCAAATTTAATTTCATTCCCAAAATATTTGTGTTTTACTGCTGAAGGTACACTGAAGGTATCCGCAGAAGTGCTGATGAAATGGTTATTGTTACCTTGTGGCTATTTTCCCAAAACCAAGAGGCCTCTTTTCCTAGTCACAATGCTGACTGAAACCTGCCCATTCTTGGTGGCCTGTGATTTTTCACCATGAACATTAGGCTCCCTGTCATATCCTACCTACTCCGAGTTGTTTGTAGTTACCTCAAAAATAATTTTCATATAGTTTTCATATAGAAAAATAGTTTTCATATGATGAAATATTTGTTAAGTTTATGGCTTTTTTTTCTGGTCAAGGGCTTTAGTGAATTATTTGATTTGTTTCAATGTATATCTTTGTATGCCAGCTTTAGAGATCAGAAAATAAATTAGAGCACGGAGAGTGGTGGCTGGTCAGTGGACAGAAAACAAAGTGGGATTAAATGGGTCATTTTCATTGGCAGTCAGTTTGTCTAGTGACCAGACCCTCAACGATCAGTGCTTGGGCCCCAACTATTTACAATATGTATTAATAATTTGGATAGGGGGATTAAATGTGATATTTCCATATCTGCAGCTGGCTCAAAACTAGATGGAAGTGTGATTGTGAGGTGGATGCTAGGAGAAGCTAAGTGATTGGGTGAAAATTTGGCAGATGGAATACCATGTGGATAAATATAAGGTTATTCACTTAGGTGGGAAACACAGTAATACAGAATATCTTAAATAGTGTGAGAGACTAGGAGGTGTTGAACGCCAAAGAGAGTTGGGTGTCCTTGGTCAAGTCTCTGTAAGTTAACATGCAGATACAGCAAGCAGTTCAGTTAATTCATTTGTTGATCTTCACTCCTGCATTCAAGTCCTATTTGCATTATAGACAGCACAGAAGAAACCCTTTGGCCAATTAAGTCTTTTTCTCAAAAAATAAACTATGACCTGCACTATTCTCACTTTGCTGTACTAAGCCCATAACCTTGAATGTAATAACATTTCAAGTGTTCAACCAAGTACTTTTTAAAGGTTGTGAGGTTTCCCGCCTCAGCTACCATTCCAGGCAGTGCATTCCAGATTCTCAGTACCCTCTGGGTGAAAATGTTTTTCCTGAAATTCCCTCTAAATCTCCTGCCTTTCACTTCAAAATTATGCTCCCTTGTTATTGACCCTTTGGCTAACACCTTCTTTCTATTCACCTTTTCCATGTTCCTCATAATCGTATACACTTCTATCAGGTCACCTCTCAACTTTCTCTGCTCCAACAAAAATAATCTGAGCTTCAATGGCTGTAAATTGGGAGAGGGGAATGCTCAAACTTGATCATTGAATCTCTGCAATATGGAAGCAGGCCATTCAGCCATTCAAGTCCACACCGCTCCTCCAAAGACCATCCCATCCAGACCCACCCACTTACTGTATCCATGTACCCCTGCATTTCCCATGGCTAAACCACCTAGCCTACACATCCTGAACACTACGGGCAATTTGGCATGGCCAGTTCACCTAACCTGCACATCTTTGGACGGTGGGAGGAAACCAGAGCACCCAGAGCAAATCCATGCAGACACAGGGGGAATGTGCAAACTCCACACAAGCAGTCGCCCAAGGCTGGAATCGATCCTGGGTCCCTAACCACTGCACCACTATGCTGCCAACTATATGCTGGCCTTCATCACAAGAGGATTCAAGTACTGGGATAAGAGTATCTTGCTCCAATTATACAAGGGATCGGTGAGGTCACACCTGAAAGTTTGTGTGCATTTTTGGTCTCCTTATCTGAGGAAGGACGTTTTTGCTCCAGAAGGAGCGCAGCGAAGGATGACAGGACTGACATATGAGGAGAGATCGAGTCGGTTAGGCTTGTATTCCCTGCAGTTCAGAAGAATGAGAGAGCATCTGACAGAAACCTATAAACGTCTAACAGGACTAAGCAGGTTAGATGCAGGAGGATATTCCCAAACGTGAGGTAGTCCAGAGTCAGATGTCATAGTTTAAGGATAAGGGGTCAACCATTTAGGACTAAGATGAGAAATTCCTTCACCCAGAGAGTGGTGAGTGTGTGGAATTCATTACCACAGAAAGTGGGTCCGGCCAAAACATTGTGTTTTTAAGAAGGAGGTAGATATAGTTTTTGTGGCTAAAGGAATTAAGGGATATGACAGGAGGGCGGAATGAGGGTATTGAGCTTGATGACCAGCCATGATCATATTGAATGGAGGAGCAGGCTCAAGGGATTGAATGACCTATCTTGCTCCTATCTTTTTCTGTTTCTATTCAGCATCTCTTCATAGCTGAAATGCTCCATCCCAGGTAACATTCTCTGCATGTCCTCCTGAGCAATCACATCCTTCCTGTGATGTGGTGACTAGAAGTGCATGGACTAGCCTAGGTGTGGCTTAACAAAAGCTCTGCACAGATCCAGTATGACCTCCTTGCTCTTATAATCTATGCCACATTTGATAAAGGCAAGTGTCTCGTAAGCCTTTTTAACCAACCTGTCCTGCCATCTTCAGTGATCTGTGGGCAAGTACCCCAACATCCCTGTGTTTCTCTAAGCTTCCGTTGTTCCTTCTTTCAAACTACATCACATTAATCGGGATTATATTCCATCTGCTACTGATATGCTCAAGCGAAAAATCCATTATGTCCTCATGTAACCAAACACCTTCCTTCTCACTGTCAACCACCCAGCCAATCTTTGTGTTATCCACAAACTTACTCATCATTCCCCCGCTCCCGACATTCTCATTTACATTATTTATGAATATCATGAAAAACAAGGACTCAGCACTGATCCATGTGCTACACCACTGCACACTGGGCTCCAGTCACACAAACAGCCTTCAACCAGTGCCCTCAGTCTCCTGCCACGAAGCCAATTTTGGATCCAACTTAACAAGTTACCCTGGATCCCATGAGCTTTTACCTTTTTCATCAGTTTCCCATGTGAAAGGCCTTTGTGGAATGCACATAATTCACATCTACCTTCATCCAAACACTTCGTCACCTCCTTGAAAAAGTCGACCAGATTTGTTAGGCATGACGTCCCTTTGACAAAGCGATGCTGACTGTCCCTGATCAATCCTTGACATTCTAAATGGAAATCAATTTTCTCTTCCACTATTTTCTCCAATAGTTTTCCTATCACTGATGTTAGACTCACTGGTCTATAGTTCTCTGTTCTATTTCTACCATCCTTCTTGTAAAATGGAACTACATTCACTCATCCCCTGTGACCAGAGTCAATTTTTAAAAATTGGGTCAGAACCCCTGTAATTTCCTCTCATCTCCCACAACAATCTAGGATACAACTGATCCGGACCTGGGGATTTTACCACTTTTAGATCTATCAAAACCTCCAATACCTCCATGTTTCTTGTCTCAATCTGCTGACGAACATTGCAGTTAATCTTCCTGAATTCTATACTTGCATCTTCCTTCTCCCAAGTAAAAATAGATGGCTTCACACATGGATTCCCCCTTTGATCCCTAATAAATAACACTCTTTCCTTTGTATTTTCTTACACTTGATATACTTGTTGAGCACCTTCGGATTCTCCCTAATCTTGCCTGCCAGCATGTTCTTATTCCCCCTCTTTGCTCTCTGAATTGCTTTCTTGAGCTCTCCCCCGTACTTCCTATACTCCTCTGTTGTGTCGCTCCCTTGGTACCTGTCATAGATAGCTCATTTCCTCTTTTTCCAATCCTGAATATTCTTATTCATCATCTTCTAAGAAAGATAATAATATGCATGCTGGGAATCTGAAACAAAAGTAGCAAGTACTGGAAAAACTCAGTAGGTCTGGCAACATCTGTAGAGAGAAAAACAGAGTGAACATTTTGAGTCTGATATGACAATTCATCAGGGCTAAGAAGATTCTGAAGAAGAATCATATCAGGCTCCAAAAGCCAGACAAAGCCAACTTTTACCTTAAAGGTAGAAATGAAATATTGAGATAAATTATTCTAATCTTTGTTTTGACAAAGAAATAAAACAGAGCAGTTTTATTTCCTATTTCATGTTGATTCATTTCTAAATCTCAATAGCCTCACATTTTCAACAGAATGATTTATACAGCGGCGTATCAGGCAGAAAGTAACGTCAACCTTAATTGCTGAGGTTGTTTAAGAATTGTTAAAAGGCTTTTTTTTTGCTGCACAATAACATAATGGATAACAAAGTCAATAATCTGTGCAATGGAACAAACAGGGGCTCAAACCTGAAAATTATTGAATCGTGAAGGAGCATGAATACTGAATGTGCTCATTATCGAATTCCTGCTACTGTTTTGAAAGGAATGTTCTTGATTTCGAGAGAGAAAAGCAGAGTTAACATTTCGAGTTCGGTATTACGCTTCTTCAGAAATGTCCTGAAGATCAGTCAGACTAGACTTGGAATGTTGACTCTGTTTCGTCTCTAAATCAAGAACATTGCTTTCAAAACATTTGTAAGAGGAATTTGATAATGAACGCATTCAGATGCTGCCAGCCAGACCTGCTGAGTTTCTTCAACATTCTCTGAGTTTATTTCAGATTTCCAGCATCCACTGTACTTTGTCTTTATTGTTCATTTGATGTTGGGGGCATCATTTGCAGTTTTTCAGATGATGCTAAGGTTGGTTATTGATCAAGTGATCTCAATGTAATTTTGGTGATCAGAATAGTTTGAAGAAGTTGTGACTGTATTCCATGGTGAGTGGTCTAAGGGGAAGTTTGAAGATAATTTTCAAAATCATGAAGAATCTGGACGGAATAGATTGGGAGAAAATGTTCCCAGTGGTAAAGGATCCAGAACCAAACGGTACGGTTTTGTGAAAGAAGCAAGATGAGAAAAATCTTTCATCACTCGAACAATTGGGTTGGGTTTTGAATACACTGGCTGGAAGTGTGGTCATTAGGGACATTCAAGAAGGCATTGAGTGATTGTTCCTGTTTAAGTAATGTGCAGGGTCATGGGATAAGGCGGGAGATTGGCACTAAGTCAAATATTCAGAGAACTGGTGACGACACAATGGGCTGAATGGCCTCATTGTGCACTGTAATCATTTTGCCATGAGAGACCAGGTTGATGCATGGAAAATGATGTTTAAGTTGATGTGTACTAGATTTTGCTAGTGGCTAGAATATTCAAATAGCCTTCAGGGAAAAGTACAAAAAATGGCTTAAGAAAGAACTTGTTCTAATAGCTGTCTAATGATATGTGACCTACATCATACTGTGATGTTGGATATTTTGATCTGACATTTTCTTTTAAGACGATGTATACTGCTTTGTCCTAGAGTAACCAGACCTCGCCTAGATCTCACTTATAATACGGTGTCTAGATTTGATCTCCACACATGGTGAGTGATCTTGAGACCTTGGAAAATCTGTAGGATGTTGGTCACTAGAAAAACCTGATGTATACAGCAACCTAGTTATTAAGATAGGTTAAAAGAGTTGGCATTTTACACCTTGGGTAAGTGCAGACTTGGAGTGATCAGATTGAAGTTTATAAGATACTGAAGGAAATAATAGATTGTTTTCCAGTTGATTTTGTTTCAGTAAAGTAGATTAGGAAGGAACTAAATGTCAAGAGGTGTTCACTTCCAAGAGAATAGGGCAGCTGAGGAATAGGAGCTGGATAGTACAGTGGACAGTGACTTCCTTAGACCCTTCAGATGACAAGTTGGACCTACTTCTGTTCAGGGTCATATAACTGTTTTACAAATGGTAAGGGATGTTTCTGGAAATTTAAGGCAGGTGTATTTCCCTGGACTAGTTTTAATTGACTAAATGCTTGAGCAAAAAGTATCAAATATCATTTTTCCAGATTGACTTGAGTGTCTCTTCTACCTCTCCCAGTAGATAAAAAAGGTTTGAAAATGTCTGCAGTGTTATTCAAGTATCCCAATAGTGTGTGACTGACTGTGCTGGATCAAAGGATCTCTAGCTGTCTATCAATGTATATTCATTGTTATTTTAACTTGATGAACCTCTGTGTTTAAATAGTGGAGAGTGTATCTCAATGTAATTGTGTTTGTTTGTTAAAGTTTGGTCTAGTGCAATTGTCATTTGTCAAAGCAAACCCTGTCAGTTTGTGGTTTGGGTTGAGTGCTGGAACCAATGTTTGTTTCTTCCATTTTAAACAAACAAGTTAAATAAAATTAGGGCAGTCAGCCTCTAAGTGGTATTGTAATTTTAAAAAATTGAATCATAAAAGAAGCTTAGCTGTTCAAATTCTAATATCAGTTGCAGGGGGGCTATTTATACACCCCAGCTGCTGTGGTGTCCATCCACTGTGGCAGTGTTGAAGCATATTGGAAGAGAATGCAAGCTCCCTCTCCAAAGACACCAGGTATGGACTTAAGTACAGAACAGAGGCAGGGAGGCAGTCAGGTGCAACAACCTATTGCACAGCCCATTCCCTGGAGCTGTTAGTGGTTTAGCAGCAGACCCTGATCTGCCTGCTCCACTCCACACCAGAGTCCCAAAAATTGGGAGCATGGGGCTGAAGGACAGCTAAAAGCTTAACAATAGTTCCTTTAAAAAAGAACAAACAAAACAGCATCTGTCGCCCATCACAATTTATATAAATGTGGTCGAAGGATTCCTCAAGGCTGCTAAAATGACATGTAACCTGGGCAGCAATGAACTTGCTGAAGCTGCTGTTGCGCAGGACTGCTTCAGGCAATACTCTTCGGTTCAGGTCCCTGATGCTAAGGGGCTGAACTCTCATGTAGTGAGCCCTCCAATGGGGACCAGACAAAGGGCAACCCTGACACACGCCTCAAAGTGAAGGGACACCATCAAGGGCAGTTCTTTTGCATCTCTTTACAAGCATGGAATCGTACTGCATCTGAAGGACATGGCAGGCAGTCTCGTCATTCATCTCATAATCGTCATGCTGACAGTACATAGACATGATTTGGAGATGCCAGTGTTGGACTGGGTTGTACAAAGTTAAAAATCACACAACACCAGCTTTATCATGGCGGCACGGTGGCACAGTGGTTAGCACTGCTGCCTCGCAGTGCCAGAGACCCGGGTTCAATTCCCGCCTCAGGCGACTGACTGTGTGGAGTTTGCACGTTCTCCCCGTGTCTGCGTGGGTTTCCTCCGGGTGCTCCGGTTTCCTCCCACACCCCAAAGATGTGCAGGTCAGGTGAATTGGCCATGCTAAACTGCCTGTAGTGTTAGGTAAGGGGTAAATGTAGGGGCATGGGTGGGTTGCGCTTCGGCGGGGCGGTGTGGACTTGTTGGGCCGAAGGGCCTGTTTCCACACTGTAAGTAATCTAATCTAATCTAATCTAATCTAATTTATTTGGAAGGACTAGCTTATGTAACCTTTCACAACCACCTGATAAAGGAGCAGTGCTCCAAAAGCTAGTGCTTCCACATAAACCTGTTGGACTATAACCTGCTGTTGTGTGATTTTTAACTTCGTACACAGGCAGTGTAAATAATGAATAACATGCAGAGAGAACAATGCCTGGTTTTTGGAAAATTCAACTTCATTGACAGCGGGGTTTGGACCACTGTAGCTAGCTTAGGAGGAATGTTTTCATGATGTAAAAGCTGTGATAGAATAGCTTTGGGGATCTTACCCAGAATTTCCAAATCCCAGTTCCACGGTCATACTCATAGAGCATGGAAACAGACCCTTCAGTCCAACTAGTCTCACCTGCCTGCATTTGGCCCAGAACCCTCCAAACCTTTCCTATTCATGTACTTACCCAAATGACCTTTCAATGATGTAACTGTACCTTCATCCATAAATTTCACTGGCAGTGCATCCCACACACTAACCACTCTCTGTGTAAAAAAACTTTGCCTCTCATGCCCTTTTTAAATCTTTCTCCTCTCACCTTAACAATATGCCTCAGGTTTAAGCTTCCTCACGGCAGGGAAAAGGCTTTTGCTATCCACCTTCCTCAAGCCCCTCATGATTTTATAAACATCTATAAGATCACTCTCAACCTCCCACAACCCAGTGAAAAAGGTCCCGGCCTATTTAACCTATTTTCATAACTCAAACAATCCGTTCATGGCAACATCCTGGTAAACCTTTTCTGAACCCTCTCCAGTTTAATAGTATCCTCCCTATAACAGGGCAACCAGAACTGCACGCAATAGTCCAGAAGAGGCCTCACAAACATCCCGTACAACTTCAACAGGAAGTCCCAAAACCTATACACAAAGATCTGGGTAAGAAAGGCAAGGCTGCCAAATGCCTTCTCAACCATCCTATCTACTTGTGGTGTAGATTTCAAAGAATTATGTATCTGAACCCATAGTCCCTGTCGTGCTCTGAATTTTACACCATTGTTCTCAGTAATCTCAAAGGCTAATTTCTGTGCAAATTTACAAAATGCCATTCATATTAATCAGTCTCAGAAATCATCATCCAATTCCTTTTACTGATCAGATGTTGCAAGGTGGTGTTTCCCTGCTTGGATGGTCAAGGGCAGGGAGCATTATCTCAGGATGGGAAGTCATTCGTTTCAGAATGAGATGAGAAAAGAAAATTCCCTGAAGGAAGCAAATCTTCATATATTTTATTCCCATAGATTTGAGATGTTTTAGACCTTGATATAAACAATATATTGATGTTCATGCACATGTGTAAAACATAATGGCTTACAATTTATCAGAAAAAGTTTGAGAGATGTCTCAGCTGCCATGTGAAATTAAATACTTTGCCCAGCCCCAAGTAGTTAGTCTTTAAAAGGTCTAATTTTATTTGCACCCTTTCTGTAAGGATGCACAATTTTTCAATGTTATTAGGAGTACTATTTACTTTTGTAACATGCTTATGAACATTAATGAAAATACTCCATTAAAAAAAATAGTGGAGTGCCAGATAGTGCCAGGCTGATTGCCTTTAGCCTGTTATGGATTATTGGTTATGATTAAATTAGAAGTTCAAGAGATATAAATTTATGTCACCCAGGTGGAAAATGGGAATGAAAATCCACTCCTAATACAATGAGAAATAGCCTAATGCCTTGAATGTGTTTCATAGATTTTAACTCTAATACTTTTGAATGCCAACTGGTACTGGATTAAGAGATAATTTCGGAGGGATTCAAGATGGCAGCAAGTCTGAGTCTGTAGTGCTCTGCCGAAGATTCGGGCAAAGTGGGGCACTCGCCTTCACCACATCTATTAATTCATTTAAAATAGTTTTTGCCCAGCACACTTAGTCATTTTGCATCAAACTTGAACAGTTTGGTGCTGTTCTTAAAATGACTAAGGGCAAAAATTCAGTTCGCAACAGGCAGGGACCCCTCCCCCACCCCCTCCAGTAGCAGCGGAGACGTCCATGGCCCCCTCAGGGGACTTACCTGCAGAGGTGAGCCTGATCTCCGGGATCAACAAGCTGCAGGAGAGGATCGACGCCTTCATCGAAGAATCCAGGACCAGGTGGGAGTCGTTTTCGGTCATGCTGCAGAAGCACGACCGAGAAATTGAAAAACTCGAACAACACGTTGGAGGGACGAAGCAACGGGCCTCGGCCTCGGGTCCGGGCTCTCAAGCAGCGAGTCCGGACCTCAATAATCGGGGTCTTCGAAAAAATAATCGGTTGCTGGGCCTTCTCGAACGGGAAGAGGAAGGCCAGCTTGCCGTTATTTTGGAGCAATGGCTCCCTGAAATATTAAAGTTGGAGCCGGATCAGGCAAAATATAGGTGGAGTAGGCCTACCGGGTTGCTATATGCAGGCCTGGGCCGGACCAGTACCCCTGCCCGGTTCTGTTCCGGCTCCAATGCTATAAAGAGAAGCAGATGCTCCTGGAAACCTCCAGAGTCCTGTGGAAAGATCCCCAGGCCATGATGCATAAGGGTTCCAGAATTATGTTATTCCAGGATTTTTCTCCAACCGTGGTCTGCAAGAGGAGTGCATTCGATGAGGTGAAGAAGTGCCTAAGAAACCTAAATATCCAATATTCCTTGCGTTACCCAGCAACGCTGCGCTTCAGCCACGAAGGATCCATATACAGCTTTGGATCACCGGAGAAGGCTAAAGAATGTTTGGACTCTCTTAAGTAGACTGTAAGATTCTAATCGTATGGATAGCGATTTTGCTTTGCCCCCCACCTCTCCCCACCGGTTTACCCCTTCTTTCCTTCTCCATCCTTTTTTTTGTTTATTACCTTTTCCGGGGGCAGGGAGGGGGGCTTATTTGTTAATCACTATGTGATTTCTCTTTTTACAGGCCGTGCAGCTTATTTAATTTATGTGGGAGGGGGGTTTGTTTTGTCCTATCTTTTTTTTTGAGCAGGGTTCTCTTCTGTCATCTGATTTAGTTTTCTAATAATTGCCAGGATTGTAACTTGGTTGTTTTATATATTCATATTTTGTATTATGTTTGCTTAATGTACCTAGTTGTTGGTGTGGTAGGCGGGGGCCGGGGGGGATGGAGGGTGGCGGTGGGTCACTCACTTTTAACGTTTGGTTTTATAGAACACTTGAATTTGTCTACTCCATTTTATAATGCCTGGGTCGAGGGCGGGGCACTAGTTAGGAGAGGTTATGGTGGGATCATTGATAAGTGGTTACACCCCCTGGGAGCAATGGGGAAAATTTCCTTTCAAATGTGTTTGTATTGTTTGTTTTACTTAGGAATAGTTTTTAATTGTATTGGTGTAAATGTCTTAAAGAATTTTTGCTTTGGTGAATTTTTCATGGTCTTTATTCGGGGTGTTTTGGGTGGGGTTCTTCCTCCTGGGAGGGTCTCGGGCCTTGCCTATACAATCATGGCTAGCCATTCGCTTAGGTGGTGCACCTGGAATGTCAAGGGGAGTCATTCACCAATCAAAAGGAAAAAGATACTATCAAACCTTAAAAAAGAAAGGGTTGATATAGCTCTTTTACAGGACACACATCTACTTGACAACGAGCACTTAAAATTACAACAGGGTGGATATGACCAGGCCTTTTTTCCATCTTTTAGCTCAAAAAGTAGGGGAGTAGTCATCCTCATTTGGAAGAATCTTCCTTTTAAAATCTTAAGCCAGACAAAAGATGAATCTGGACGGTATATACTGATCAAAGCCTTAATAAATGGAGAAGAGTATGGGATTTTGAATCTTTATTGCCCCTGGCACATAAAGTTGTAACTGAAGCGTTCTCCAAGTTGATGGCTTTTGGGGCCCGCCATACAATTGTAGGAGGAGATTTTAATTGTATTATGGACTCAGAGGCAGATAGGATACCCAAGAGTACTATGGGCATATCTCTTAGATCCAGACAGTTGGCAGATCTGAATAAGGAGCTAGGGCTAGTAGATGTGTGGAGGTGCCTTCACTCCCAGGGCAAAGAGTTTACTTTCTACTCTAACCCACACAAGTGTCATACTAGAATTGATTTTTTTTTGCTCCCTTGACCCTTTTGAATTGCAAAATAGGTAACATAGCAATTGCTGATCATGCCCCAGTATATGTGAAAGTTAAGACTAGGGACAGGCTCCGACCTTGGCGTATGGATTCCTTTTTAATGAAGGATAGCAAATTTATAAAATATTTCTCTCAAGAACTCAAAACCTTTTTGGAAATTAATTCAGGTATGGCCAGTAACCCGTCGACGGTGTGGGAGGCTTATGCACGAGGTTTGGTCATCTCATATTTGGCGACCCAGAAAAGACAAAAGAGAGAGCAACAGTGCCTGCTCGAGGCTCGCTTGAAGGCAGTGGAGACAGCGTATGTTGACACGCCCTCTATTACTAAGCTACAGCGGATCACAGCCCTTAGGACAGCCTTGAATACTGCACTTACCCAAACAGCAAAGAGGGAAATATTATTTGCAAAGCAAAGACTATATGAATATGGTGACAAGCCTGGCAGATACCTAGCGTATGTTGCTAGGCAAAAAAAGGCTCCTCAAGTGATCACGTCCATTAGGGAAAGTGCTGGTACTCGGACTTGTGATCATAATAGGATCAACACAGCCTTTAGAAAGTTCTATTTTGAACTGTATAAATTGCAGGATTGTGAGGATATAACTAAGACGATGGAGCCCTTCTTTAAAAACCTGGCCTTTCCGGATTTAACCTCGGAGCAGGTGTCGATCCTGAATGCCCTCCTGGTAACCAGGAAGTACTCGATGCAATTAGAAAGCTTCAGAGTGGCAAAGCACCTGGACCAGACGGATTCCAGGTTGAATTTTATAAAGAATTCATAGGGGAACTAGCTGGTCCACTTTTAGACATGTATAATTACTCACATAGTCAAGGCTGTCTCCCGCCTTCATTGAGAGAAGCAAATATTTCTCTCATTCTTAAAAAATGAAAGGCCACAGAAGATTGCTCATCATACCGACCAATATCCTTGCTAAATGTAGATTTTAAAATCCTTTCTAAAACATTAGCATTAAGATTGGGGAGGGTCTTACCATATATCATAAAAGAGGACCAGATGAGGTTTATCAAGGGCCATAGATCATCTAACAGCATTAGAAGAGTCTTAAATATGATTCAAGCCTGTCAACAGCAAAGAATACTGGGGATAGTTGTCTCCTTGGATGCAGAGAAGGCATTTGATCGGGTTGAATGGTCATTTTTTTTACACACTGGAAAGGTTTTGTGTTGGAGAGGTATTTTCTAAATGGGTCTCAATATATACAATAACCCCAAAGCAGCCGTGATTACTAATGGTTTCGGTTCAGATAGCTTCAGCATGGGCAGGGGCTGTCGTCAAGATGTCCTCTCTCACTGTTATTATTCACACTAATAATTGAACATCTAGCAGAAGCTATACGAACCAACTCTAGCATAGTGGCTCTGAGGGTTAGTTCGGGTAAACATAAAATCACTCTCTATGCAGATGATGTCCTCCTGTTTTTAAGTAATCCTCTGATATCTGTACCCCGCTTAATTCAAGTAATTAATCTATTTAGTACGTTCTCAGGTTACAAAATCAATTTGATGAAATCGGAGGCCATGACACTAGGTGGTCTCGCTAGTATATCCAATTTATTGGACAGATCTTGTTTTCCCTTTCGTTGGTCACTGGAGAGTTTTCTATACTTAGGTATTTTTATCACCCCAGTATTTGGTCAGCTTATAAAACCAATTTTATACACCTATTAGAGAAAATAAGGCAGGACCTTCAACGCTGGGGCGATCTCCCAATATCCTGGTTAGGCAGAGTAGCTCTAGTTCAAATGAATATTCTGCCTCGTCTCTTATATCCTATGAGAATGCTCCCTCTGACGTTGCCGAGACTGACGTTACGTAAACTACACGGCTGGCTTGGTTCCTTTATTTGGGATCATAGACTGCCCCTTATCAAATTAGAGAAGCTACAGCTTCCACAAGCAAGGGAGGACTGGATTTTTCAGGTATCAGTTGAGCTCTCTATTAGGCTATGTAGCCGATTGGATCGCTTGTGACCCACAATCAATCTGGTTAGACATCGAGACCTCCCAATCTTTTATTTTTAGAAAGGATGAGAGCTATTATGGACTATTGTAAAAACCCTATTGTATTAAATACAATTAAAGCCTGGAGGATAATGCGGCAAGATGAGGGTAACTTACAAAAAACCTCTCCTTATACTCCTATAGTTGGAGCATGGGGTTTTCAGCCAGGGCAAACAGATGCTACGTTTAAAACCTGGAGGTCCAGAGGTGTCTCTTGCTTAGGGGGCCTGTTCGATGGGGAGGTTATGATGTCTTTTGAGCAGCTGCTCCAGAAGTTTGGACTGCCTAATGGAGACCTTTTTTGGTATTTCCAAATACAAGATTATATACAGAAGAAAACCACATTATTAGACAAATTGGATAGGGAGAGAAAAGTGCGGTGGCCAATGGGTCCACCCTTGGTCAGTACTCTTTATCACTCATTACATAACGAGGTATCGAAAGACATGGAACAAGTGTTTAAAATATGGAACCAGGAATTGGGGTTAGAAATCCCTTCAGAAATGTGGGAGGACATTTGGGAAAATGCCAGAAAGATCTCTATTTGTAATAGAACTCAAGCTATTCAATTAAAGATACTCCACGGGGCTCATATAGCACCGGAACGACTTGCAAAATTTAGGGTAGAAACATCCCCAGCGTGTCCTAAATGTAAAATAGAAGTGGGCGCTCTCACACACTGTTTATGGACATGTCACAAGATCCGCAAATACTGGGACAGAGTAGCGAATGCTCTGACAGAAATCTTGGGAACGGAGATTGGATTGGACCCTGTGTCTCTTCTCCTGGGCTTTTCCAAATCTGCCCTCCCTGGATGTGAATGGGAGGAAATTATTCTCCATTCTCTCTTTTTGTGCAAGGAAAGATATCTTAGTTAATTGGGTAGCTGAGGGCCCTCCAGGACTTTTGAATTGGAATAGATTAATCATGGAATGTATCCCCCTTGACTTCTTCACAAATATGGTACACCAAAAACTGAATTATTCTATAAAATATGGCAGCCCTTTCTGAACTATATAGACACAGATATTGTCCAGGGCTTTTGTATAGTTGTGGTAGTGGTTCTGGCTGGTCCGGGGGCCCCCTAGGGGAGGAATCCCATATAAATATTTTTTATATTTGGGTTTTATTATGACTTGATGTTAATCCATTTTGAGTACATACTTAATTATTTAATTATTATGTTATTTCTTACTAGTAATGTAAGATATCTTATTTTATGCTTTGGTTGTTTGTGGGATAGATTAGTAGTTAGCTGAGTTTTTTTTCTCTCTTTATTTTTCTTTTGTTGTGTTTTGGTTATTATTTATTTCTTTTATATATATTTAATTGTATATTAGTGTTTATATTTGTTTGTATTACTTTGTAATTTTGTAAAAAATGTTTAAAAAATCTCTTCTTTCTTTCAATAAGATACCTATAAAAAATGTATCACAGCATACAATGAAAGAGGAAGTGGATTAGAAATCACAAGTTCACAATTTTGCAATTGGGGTTAAGGTATTGGTGTTACTTCCAGTGGAGAAAGTGAGGTCTGCAGATGCTGGAGATCAGAGCTGAAAATGTGTTGCTGGAAAAGCGCAGCAGGTCAGGCAGCA
>NC_057712.1:16320368-16371545 GCF_004010195.1 Chiloscyllium plagiosum | reverse complement strand
AAAACCTCTCCTTATACTCCTATAGTTGGAGCATGGGGTTTTCAGCCAGGGCAAACAGATGCTACGTTTAAAACCTGGAGGTCCAGAGGTGTCTCTTGCTTAGGGGGCCTGTTCGATGGGGAGGTTATGATGTCTTTTGAGCAGCTGCTCCAGAAGTTTGGACTGCCTAATGGAGACCTTTTTTGGTATTTCCAAATACAAGATTATATACAGAAGAAAACCACATTATTAGACAAATTGGATAGGGAGAGAAAAGTGCGGTGGCCAATGGGTCCACCCTTGGTCAGTACTCTTTATCACTCATTACATAACGAGGTATCGAAAGACATGGAACAAGTGTTTAAAATATGGAACCAGGAATTGGGGTTAGAAATCCCTTCAGAAATGTGGGAGGACATTTGGGAAAATGCCAGAAAGATCTCTATTTGTAATAGAACTCAAGCTATTTAATTAAAGATATCCACAGGGCTCATATAGCACCGGAACGACTGGCAAAATGTAGGGTAGGAACATCTCCAATGTGTCCTAAATGTAAAATAGAAGTGGGCACTCTCACACACTGTTTATGGACATGTCACACGATCTGCAAATACTAGGACAGAGTAGTGAATGCTCTGACAGAAATCTTGGGAACGGAGATTGGATTGGATCCAGTGTTTCTTCTCCTGGGTTTTTCAAATCTGCCCTCCCTGGATGTGCATGGGAGGAAATTATTCTCCATTTTCTTTTTTTGTGCAAGGAAAAATATCTTAGTGAATTGGGTAGCTGAGGGCCCTCCAGGACTTTCGAATTGGCAGAGGTTAATCATGGAATGTATCCCCCTTGACTTCCTCACAAATATGATGCACCAGAAAACTGAATTATTCTATAAAATTTGGCAGCCCTTTTTGAACTATATAGATGCAGATATTTCGGCCATATTGTCAAGGGCTTTTGTCTGGCTGTGGTTGTGGTTCTGGCTGGTCCGGGGGTCCCCCCGGGAGGAATCCCGTATAAATACAGGTTTTCTGATTTGATGTTAATCCATTTTGAGTACATATTTAATTATTTAATTATTACGTTATTTCTTACTAGTAATGTAAGATATTTTATGCTTTGGTTGTTGGTAGGATAGATTAGTAATTAGCTGAGTTTTTTTCTTTTGTTGTGTTAGCTATAATTTATTTCTTTTTTTAATATACTTAATTGTATATTAGTGTTTATATTTGTTTGTATTACTTCGTAATTTTGTAAAAAATGTTTAAAAAAATCTCTTTTTTCTTTCAATAAAAATACCTATTTAAAAAAAGAGATAATTTCAACTGAAGAATAGAATTTGGGGCTCCCTGCTACTGATACGAAGGACATTATTAAGCTGGAGAGGGTTCAGAAGAGATTTACCAGGTTGTTGCCAGGAATGGAGGGTTTGAGTTATGAGGAGAGGCTGGTTGGGCTGGGGCATGTTTCCCTGGAGTGTAGCATGTTGAAGGGTGACCATGCAGCGGTTTATAAAATCCTGAGGGATATAGATGAGGTGATTGGTAGGTATCTTTTCCCTAAAGTGGGGGAGTTCAAGACTTGGGAACATATTTTTAAGATGAGAGGAGGAAGGTTTGAAAAAAGGCGTGAGGGGCAATTGTTTTACAGAGTGGTTCATTTATGGAAAAAAAAACTTCCAGAGGAAGTGCTGGATGTGAGCACAGTGACAACATTTAAAAGACATTTGGATAAATTCATGAATAAGAATGTTCAGAGGGATATGGGCCAGGAGCAGGCAGGTGGAACTAGTTTAGTTTGACCTTATGTTTGGCAAGACTGGTTGGACTGAAAGGTCTGTTTCCACGCTGTATGACTCTATGATACAGAGCCTTGACCAATATACAGAGGAACCTCGATTATCTGGCATTTGATCATCCGAATATCAGACTATCGGGCAACGTCACTAGATCCCAGTGTTTGGCTGGAGTATGTTATCTAGCATTCGATTATCCGGAATTTGATTAATCCAATGAAATACTGCCCGCCTGTGTTTTTCGGGATAATCGAGGTTCCTCTGGTAACTTAGAAACTAGGATGACCAAAAATATAGTACTGTATCCTGCATTCTCTGTCTTGTTGACACAGTGAGACATTGGTGTGTCTGAATTTATGTTGCCTATCATCCTGAACAAGCCAACACTTGTCATACAGATTATGGAAATTGAGTTGTACTATAAAGTGTGCTTTATAAGTTTATTAGTAGGTAACAACCCGTTATCAATGTTCTCTTCAGTCATGTATGATTGCTAGTTACAAAATTATACTTTTACAAGCAATTTTATTGAAGCCTATAAATCCATGAACCAATATGTGGAAAATACACATTTTATTTGATCTCACATACTGATGTGTGTAGGAGAGTGGAAGATTGAAAGAGCTATGGCTAATTGGACAAGGACGTCTAGGCATAATTTAATCATTTCAAAGTAATGGCTTTTAAAGTGTAGTCCAGAGGCTGATACAGGATGCAAACCACTGATGTGCAACCATACAGAAGGAGAAGCCAGACCCTCACGCTTACAATTTGCATGTTGTCGCACAACCAGACCGGTTCCTACGTACGCAGGGTAAGACATCACAAGGGTAAACATAGAACATTAGTTTAATAAGTAAGATGCAGATCATCAGTGAAACATTCAGTTGCAGTGTTGGATTTTCAGCACCTGTAGGGTGATAACGGGGGGACCGGCTGAGCTTAGAGTGCAGGATATGGCACAAGCTCTCGGGTTTGAATCCATGCGTCACCTCATTAATTTCCATTCACTTGGCATGCCATTTTATCCTATTGAGCTTTTTGTTTGTGGTAACAAGCCAAGGTGGGAGAGTGGGACAGATAAATGATTGATGTGGTCTTTTGCTCTTGTCTTAACGTTGTATGGCTAGAAAGTTTGAGAAATGCAGTTTTTAAAATGCGATTTTTGTCCATTTTATTTTACTTATTATTTTAATGTATTAATAGTTAAGGAATATTATAGTGATTTGGGAGGCAAAGAAGCTGAATTAGCTGAAACATTAGGTTCCTGCACTGTCTAAGCTGTGAGATACAAAATTGAGGGGCTGGTCTCAGCATGTAATGACAGCAAGGCAACTTTACGGAGGCAGTTTCCACTATAAATGCCAAAGAAGGAATTTGTGAAGAGGCTGACACAAGAACATGACACTAGGAAGTCTGATTTTATAAGGAGGATGTAAATGTGTTTGTGTTAGTTTGGTTGTACTTATCAGTCTTGTGATATTTCATGCAGCCAGTTCGATCTGAATGTAATATTCAGGTGAAAGGTCATATTGATTCTGCTCCTCTCCACACAGATACTGCTGAGGATTTATTGAAATGGCTAATAAACAATCTGAAACAAAAGCAGAAGTTGCTGGAAAAGCTCAGCAGATCTGGCAGCTGAGATCTGGCAGCTGTGAAGAGAAATCAAAGTTAATGTTTTGTGTCCGGTGAAGAAGGGTCATTAGACCCAAAACGATAACTCTATTTTCTCTTTACAGATGCTGCCAGACCTGCTGAGCTTTTCCAGCAATTTCTGTTTTAGTTTCTGACTTACAGCATTCACAGTTCTATCAGTTTTTAATAAATAAAGTTGATCAGGGCATAGAGATCTGATTCGATTTCTTTTTCAGTAAATGGTACATTCTGTCCTAAATAATTTTCAACTTGCTGGTTTCCTTGCAGATTTAGTCCCAGTGTAAGGGATAATATTGAGGTGGTTGTTCATTTAAGATGCCAGGAGGAAGTCAGCCTTTATTTCTGATCATGACAACAACAAATTGAATTTTATTCCACTACTTTGCAGTTTTGTTTCAAAAATAAAGCAACTGATATTCTTTTGCTTGTCCAGTTTGCTAAACTAATTATCATAGAATCCCTACAGTGTGGAAACAGGCCATTTGGCCCAACAAGTCCACACCAACCCTCCAAAGAGTAATCCAGCCTTCTCACTCCACATTTACCCCTGATTAATGCACCTAACCTACACATCCCTAGACACTATTAGCAATTTAGATTAAACTCAACATTGAAAAGGGGTAGATTAGATTAGATTCCCTACAGTGTGGAAACAGGCCCTTCGGCCCAACAAGTCCATACCCACCCTCCGAAGAGCAACCCACACAGACCCATTCCCCGACAGTCACCCCTGACTAATGCACCTAATACTATGGGCAATTTAGCATGGCCAATTCACCTAGCCTGCACGTCATTGGACTGTGGGAGGAAATGAAAGCACAAGCGGAAACCCACGCAGACTCGGGGAGAATGTGCAAACTCCACACAGACAGGTACCCAAGATTGGATTGTGAACCTGGGTCCCTGGTGCTTTGAGGCAGCAGTGCTAACTGCTGAGCCACCCTGTCACCCCAATCATATAGCCTGTTTACACTCCAGCATGAGTGGGAGTTATAATACCAACAGAAAAGAAAAGATAATGAGAAAAAGAACCTGCTGTTTGCATTTAAAGTGTAGATTGAGAAATTTCAGAAGGGTCATATCTTGAAGCAAGGTTCAAAGGTGTAAAATGTACCTCAAAAGTGAGAGAGGATAAACTACATGGAGGAAGTCCAAAATTTACTTGGTGAGAATACTTATGTCGCCCAAGGACTCAGTAACTTTCCAGAGAGGATTTCTGAGAATGTTCACACACGGGAGAAACCTACCACCAGCCAGTTAGTGTGATCACTGTGACAAATAAATGTACATGAACAAAACTCATTCCAGATGTGGTGTCAGCATTGTCCCCAATGTACTATGATGAAGAAACACTAACAGGAAAACACAGTGTAGATATGACCGTGTCTACGATGGAAAACTTTTAATGTATTTCACATTTAAATACTTTCAACTTCATGTAAAATAAAAATTAAATAAGAAACAGACTGCAGCTGTGAACAGTAGAAAACATAAAGGTGCAAGTTTTACATTATCCAGACTTTAAGTATTAATATTTATTTTACCTTTGGGCAATCTGAAAACATTCACTCTCTTGAGGAACAAAGGAAAGCACAGCAGCCAGAGGATGTGAACAGCAGCAGACTGGCTGGAGCACTGCGGGGCAAGTTTTCTCACTCAGAGCTTCTAATTCACAGCTCTACGCATTGAGAGTCCATATCACACGCTTGGAAGAGTTCTGAGTACAGGAGTGAAATGAAAGGAGAAGTTTATTTTCTCACCTGTCACATTTGCACGTTATAGAGTCAGAGGGTTACAGAGATGTACAGCACGGAAACAGACCCTTGGGTCCAACTCGTCCATACCGACCAGATCTCCTGTTGTTTTACTGTTCCAACGTTCTGTAAGGTGGTTTTGTTAACACCAAAGTAGTTTGGTTCAAAGAAGAAGGCTGAAATTATGAAACAGGTCTGTTGAGATATGAAAGGTTAAGGCAGGCCAGAATTTAGGATGAATTTATTTTAGCCAATTAATTCTTTGTTAGATGATGATGGAAAAGTTGTACATTTTCAGCTTCCTTTTGCTGATCATAACACTGCTACTCAATCTTCCTCCTCTAGGTACTTTGACTTGCTTTCAGGAGTATTTACTTAGAAAGGTCTCTGACTTCTTATTTAAAAGTCACAGCTGACATTAACTGGTGTGAGGAGGGAGGTAGGCTGGCTATCTTCAGGCTTGAGATGCTTTATATTACAGACTAAAAACAGCTTCTTTCTTTTCTGACGATTTAATGACTTTCGCCCGCGTCTGTCAGGGAGTTGCACAGCAATAAGTAAAGGGGTTCATCCTCTCATCAGCTGATGTTGCTGTCCATGTCGGTCAGGGGGAGTGGGCCATGATCAGTCCTGATAGTCCATCCATTAAAAGCAAGGAGGGCTATTGGATATATTCAAGGCTGAGACAGTCAGATTTCTAATCAACAAGGGAATCGAAAGTTATGGAGAAAAGGCAGGAAAGTGGAATTGAGAATTATCAGATCAGCCATGATCTCATTGAATGGTAGTGTAGACGCGGTGGGCTGAATGGCCTACTGCTACTATATCTTACGGTCTGTCGGGGTGACTGCTGCAGGAAGGAAGCTGGTGTGATGATACTATGACTCTAAGAAGAGTAATTTGTCCTGGTTTTTATTATAAAGAAAGGTTCAGATTGAAGTCCCGAGCAGTCTGCTCAAAAGCAATAAAGTAAACAGCTTGTGAGGCCTGGACATTTTTTTAAGTTGGAACGATAGACGCAGCCTGAATGGGTGGGATCAAGCTTGCACAAAACCAGGAGCTTTTAGTTTTAGCTTTCTGCAGTTGCTGGGATCTTGACGCATGGCTGTGGAAGCTGTTTTTCTTCTCAATTACTGCCAACAGCTGGTTTTCTTTTCCTGCTGCTAGAATTGCATGTGAGACAATCTAGTTTAGTGAATTTGCCTTTGTCAAGGTATGTTTATGGGATGATACTATATTGAAACAGTTAATTAATAGTAATAATTATTTTAGTAGCATATCATTTTATCAACCAATTTGATAGTTACAGTTAAGCCAATCATTTACTCTTTTTTTTGTCTTTATTTTAACTGTCATGTAAAAATAAAGTCGGTTTTGCTTAAAGTGGAGGTTTCGCCAATTGAATTGCATCTGGAATGCAACACCTTACACTTACTTTTAAAATAAGAAAAACTTAGGGTGTAGGCTATCTTCATAATATACATTGAGGGCGTCTAGTCTGGTCTATAACACTGGGAAACGCAATTGTGGGGATAGGAGTCAGCATGCTGGATGTGGAGGGGCAACAATTGTGATGGGGGTCAAACTCAACATTGAAAAGGGGTAGATTAGATTAGATTACCTACAGTGTGGAAGCAGGCCCTTCGGCCCAACCAGTCCACACCGACCCTCCGAGGAGTAACCCATCCAGACCCATTTCCCTCTGACTAATGCACCTATCACTATGGGCAATTTAGCATGGCCAATTCACCTGGCCTGCACATCTTTGGACTGTGGGAGGAAACCCACGCAGACACGGGGAGAATGTGCAATCTCCACAAAGACAGTCCCCTGAGGCTGGAATCGAACCTGTTATCCAGTTGCTGTGAGGCTGAAGTGCTAACTATTGAGCCACTGTGCAGCCCCGATAAAGTACAGAAGGGAAAGGGGTAAGGCAGGGGTTGGGGTCATCGACAGTCAGCATGACTGTGGGGTATAGTGCACTACTGTGTCTAGCACATTAACTCAATATGATTGGGGCTTAGGGTAAACTGGGACAATGAGTAGTGAAAATATAGCAACATGGACACGTTCAAAGCTGATGAGGTTGACAGGGAGAGCTATCAAGAAAGGGATGTGTACTTTTAGGGTTTCCCTAGAGTAAGACACTGAGCATGTGACTAACTGTGAAGCGTGCCCCCTGTTTCCTTCCATTGTGACACAAAAAGCAAGGGCCCAAGGAGGATGAAACTAGCTGCTGAAATAACTCCACAGAGGCTGGTATCTATCACCTACTCACCTTCTATTTACACATGGAAAGTCCTTGACACTAGAACATCGAACATAGAACAGTGTAGCGCAGCGCACGCCTTTCGGCCCTCGATGTTGTGCCAACCTTTTATCCTACTCTTAAGATCAAACTGACCTACATACCCTTCATTTTACTATCATCCGTGTGCCTATCCAAGAGGTGCTTAAATGTCCCGAATGTGTCTGACTCTACTACCACAGCTGGAAATGCATTCCACACACCCACCACTCTCTGTGGAAAGAACCTACCTCTGATATCTCCCCTGAACCTTCCTCCAATCACCTTAAAATTATGCCCCTCATGATTGACATTTCCACTCTGGGGAAAAAAGTCTGTAGCTATCCACTCTATCTATGCCTCTCATCATCTTTTACACCTCGACCAAGTCACCTCTCATCCTTCTTCGCTCCAATGATAAAAGCCCTAGCTTCCTCAAACTTGCAACATAAGACATGCCCTCCAGTCCAGCCAGCATCCTGGTACTTCTCCTCTGCACTCTCTCTCTAAAACTTCCACATCCTTCCTATAATGAGGCAACCAGAACTGAACATAATATTTCAAGTGTGTTCTAATCAGGGCTGTATAGAGCTGCAGCATAACCAAGCAGCTCTTAAACTCAATCCCCCAGCTAATGAAAGCCAGCACACCATATGCCTTCTTAACAACCCAAACAACTTGGGTAGCAACTTTGAGGGATCTATGGATGTGGACCCCAAGATCCTTCTTTTCCTCCACACTGTCAAGAATCCTGCCTTTTAACCCTGTATTCTGTATTTAAATTCGACCTTCCAAAATAAATCACTTCATACTTTTCCACGTTGAACTCCTCTCGGACCCCAAGATCCTTCTTTTCCTCCACACTGTCAAGAATCCTGCCTTTAACCCTGTATTCTGTATTTAAATTCGACCTTCCAAAATAAATCACTTCATACTTTTCCACGTTGAACTCCTCTCAGCCCAGCTCTGCATCCTGTCAATGTCCTGTTGCAACCTACAGTAGCCCTCCACTTTATCCACAACCCTTTGACATTGGCAAACTTACTAACCCAAGTCATTTATAAAAATCACAAAGAGCAGTGGTTCCAGAACAGATACCTGCGGAACACCACTGGTCACCGAGCTCCAGGCAAAATAGTTTTCATCACTTACCACACTCTATCTTCTATGGGCCAGGCATGTCTGTATCCAGAGAACCAAATTTCCCTGTATCCCATGCCTCCTTCGCAAACTCCTTGCTAAAATCCATGTACGCCACATCCATTGGTCTACCTTCATCAATGTTATTTGTCACGTCTTCAAAGAATTCAACATGGCTTGTGAGGCATGACCTGCCCCTCACAAAACCATGTTATCGCTAATTGAGCTATGCTTTTCCAAGTAATCATAAATACTGTCTCTTGGGATCTTCTCTAATAATCTTCCCACCACTGACGTAAGACTGACTTGTCTATAATTCCCAGGGTCATCCCTGTTCCCTTTCTTGAACAAGAGAGTAATATTTGCCACCCACCAATCATCTGATACTAGGCAGGAACTGTGGAGTGGACAGTGAGGATGCAAAGATCATCGCCAGAGGTGCAGCAATCTCTTCTCTCACTTTCCAGAGTAATCTAGGGTATAGTCTGGCCCAGGGGAGTTATCTATCCTTGTTTTTCAAAATTTCCAGCACATATTCCTTCTTAACATCAACCTATTCGAGTGTATCAGCCTGTTTCGCGCTGTCCTCACAAATGACAGCATCCCTCTCGGTGAATACTGATGCAAAATATTCATTGAGGACTTGCCCCACCTCCTCCGACTCCAGACACAAGTTCTCTCCACCAGCCCTGATTGGCCCTACCCTCACTCTGGTCATCCTCTTGTTCCTCACATAAGTGTAGAATACCTTGGGGCTTTCCTTAATCCTACTTACCATGTCATTTTCATGCCCCATTCTAGCTCTTCTTTCTTGTGACTAGATGTTCCAAATCTCTTGTCATCCAAGGTTCCCTCACCCTATTATCTCTTTCTTGCCTCAGCGAGACAAACCTATCCAGCACTTGCAGCAAGTGCTATCCAAACAACGTCCACACTTCTGTCGTGCATTTCCCTGAGAATATCTGTTCCCAATTTACGCTCCACAGTTCCTGCCTAACAGCATTGTAATTCTCCTTCCCCCAATTTTCCCATACCATCTGCTTCTATTCCACGTAATGAGTATAGTAAAGGTCAGGGAGTTGTGATCACTATCACCAAAATGCTCTCCCACTGAGAGGTCTGACACCTGACCTGGTTCATTGCCAAGCACCAAATCTAATATGGCCTCCCCTCTAGTCAGCCTATTTACATATTGGCCTCCTTCACTGCCGCTCCCTCACCACTCGACGCCTGGAGGAAGAACGTCTCATCTTCTGCCCCAGGGCATCAACCCCAGGGTATCAATGTGGATTTCACTAGTTTCCTCATTTCCCCTTCCCCCACCTCACCCCAGTTCCAAACTTCCAGCTCAGCACTGTCCCCATGACTTGTCCTACCGGCCTATCTTCCTTTCCACCTATCCACTCCACCCTCCTCTCTGACCTATCACCTTCATCCCCACCCTCATTCACCCATTGTACTCTTTGCTATGTCCCCCCACCTTCCTCTCTGACCTATCACCTCCATCCCCACCCCATTTACCTATTGTACTCTGTTACTTTCTCCCCACTCCCACCCTCCTCTCATTTATCTGCAGGCTCTCTGCCTCTATTCCTGATGAAAGGCTTTTGCCTGAAACGTCGATTTCGCTGCTCCTCGGATGCTGCCTGAACTGCTGTGCTTTTCCAGCACCACTAATCCAGAATCTGGTCTCCTGCATCTGCAGTCCTTGTTTTTACCTAGTTGTTTTTACCTACATATTGAGTCAGGAATCCTTCCTGGGCACACCTGAAAAAGTCTGCTGCATCCAAACTATTTGCACTGCCGGCATTGATCCACTTCCCTCTGAGCCAGCTCTCAGAGTGAACAGGATGTCTGACACTCCTGTTCATATCTGTCAGCCAGGGCTCCCTGATCAGACCAGATTATCAGCCCCAATCAGAGAACTCCTATTCTATGATGTCCACCTGGCTGACATTGTTACAATCACCCCAGTAGGAGAAAGTGAGGTCTGCAGATAAGCCCTTCCTGAAGAAGGGCTTATGCCCGAAACGTCGATTCTCCTGTACCTTGGATGCTGCCTGACCTGCTGTGCTTTTCCAGCAACACATTTTCAGCTATAATCACCCCAGTATACTTGCAACAACTTCATTATCCAAGGCAGGCTTTCAAGAATGTTGGCATTATGTTTTCAGTCAAAATGATCTCGGATAGAGTTCAGTAGTTCATGTTTTATTCGAATTTCTTGTAATATTCTACCTTTTAATACTGTCACTTCCGTCACTGAATGGCTGGAAAGGATTGAGGATGACAAAGAGCGAATCTGGGCACTCACTTGAAAGTGCAGTCAAGTGATGCGATAAATCCTGGCATGCACTGTTTCAAAATGTCACTTAGATCTGGAAGGGAGACAGCTGTAGAGCTGCATTCTGGGAACTAAGCACAGTGTGACACTGAAGGATTCCAGGAATTGCTGTATACTGCATGGTGGAGTCTCTTCAATCAGGGTCACTGATCAGTGACCTGGCGGTAGCGAAGGGAAGTTTCATGAAGTCAAGTCACAGCAACCTGAAACAGGGCAGCATCCCAAGGAAAATATATTTACGGATCTTTGAAGTGGAGAAAAGGATATTATATTAGCAAGCTAAATTAAGTAATTCACAGTAAAATTGTTAAAGTTTGTGAAGAAAAGGACTGCCAAGAACTTTAATAACTTTTAAACTGTTGTCATTGCTGTTTTGTTGGTAAACACAGCAGCCAATTTGTACAAAATATACCGAGACGTTGATGACTGTCAAGATAATGGGCTGAATTTTATCAGGAATCAGCTAAGTGTTGACTTTGGCAAGTTTCATGAAATGTTTCTCTGCATGAGGCTGAACACAATTTCTCAAGCTATCTTTCGAAGTCGCCTCATTACCGATGTGCCATGCCCCATGCCATTCTGCTTGTCAAATTCTCCCACTCACTGCGGGTTTTTACCACTGCTGGGATTCATGAGAGCATATTGGTTTGGCACCACATTTAAAACTCAGGTGTGTACCAAGCATCGTGAGTCCAGATCTGTCCTAGCCCCGGACATCTCCAACAAAGGGAAATTGGCACCATACTTTGCAGAATGGGACCATTTATGTCAATGACGTGCTGATAAGAGAGAAGACCAATAGTCAGCACTTGGGCTGGTGCATTATTATGTAAGGTTTGTCCATAAACTTGCTTCCATCCTGGCAGCTTTGTAACAACACGTTAACCTTGGAAACGGTTGTGTAGACAAACCATAGCTTTCAGGGAAGAGAAGAAAATCATCCTCTAAAGTGTTGGCACACTGTGATCCCAAGCGAGATCTGGTGTTGACGTGTGTTGCTTCCCTGTCCAGCATTG
The DNA here is from genome assembly GCF_004010195.1 of Chiloscyllium plagiosum. Taxonomy (NCBI): domain Eukaryota; kingdom Metazoa; phylum Chordata; class Chondrichthyes; order Orectolobiformes; family Hemiscylliidae; genus Chiloscyllium; species Chiloscyllium plagiosum. The sequence goes on along the minus strand of NC_057712.1, from coordinate 16,359,574 downwards.
GGGTAGCATTAGCTATTAGGTGGCCCAATGGAAAGGAATGCCCAATAGCGTATGCATTCAGGACTTTGGCTATTACAGCCCAGATAGAGAAGGAAGGTTTGGCTGTCATGTTTGAAGTCAGGAAGTTCTACCAATATCTTTATGGATGTAAATTTGCAATAATAAAGGAATACAAACCCCTGCTAGATCTACTTAAAGAGGGCAAGACAGTGCCACCCATATTTTCAGGCCGAATTCACCGGTGGGTTCTAACACTAAGTGCTGACAAGTCTGGCGTTGGAAAAGCCATTCCTGAAGGGCATTTCTGATGAAGGGTTTATGCCCAAAGTGTCGACTCTCCTGCTCCTCAGATGCTGCCTGACCTGCTGTGCTTTTCCTGCGCCACATATTTCGACTGTGATCTCCAGCATCTGCAGTCCTCACTTTTTCTCAGTCTCTATCACTAAGTGCATATAATTATATGTTGGGACACCTTCCAGGAAGCCGAGTAGCAAATGGGGATGAATTGAGCCACCTCCCACAGGCAGACACACCCTTGGTGGTACCGTCACGGGAAGAGTCCACAGTAGTTTAAAATTTTCTGGACACACTTCCAGTCACAGCTGACAATATCAGGCACTGGGCCTGGAAAGATCCGGTCCTGGCAAAACGGAAACAGCTGGTGGCGATGGGGAGACCAAAGGATCATCACAACCAGAATGGAAACCTCCTTGGACCCGGAGAGACCAGATCACCAGGGACGGCATATTATTACGGGGAGCAAGAGTGATTGTCCTGAGCAAAGGGCACTGCCAGATACTGGCTAAACTCACCAGGATCATCCAGGAGTTTCCAAAATGAAGATGTTGTCGCAAGGTTATGTCTGGTGGCCAGGATCGGATGCAGACATGGCTGCGTTGTTGGGGCAGTGCCCAGAGTGCCAACAAGAACAAAGATTACCACCAGCTGCTCCCCCACATTTATGGGAATGGCTGGGTAAACCCTGGACTCGATTATACATTCAGCTCGTGAAAATGACCTGCATAGTTAATGTTCTTAGTCATTGTGGATGCCCAATCAAAGTGGATACATAGAGTTCATTCATCAAAAACAGGGATGATGTTGGAAAAACTGCAGATCTCCTATGCAATACATGGACTCCCAGAAGTGTTGGTCACAGCCAATGGGCCATCGTTTACCAGCAGAGAATTTGGATGTTTCCTAAAGTCGAATGGCATTGTTGTTTAAGGAGAGCTCCATAACATCCACCATCCGATGGTCTGACAGAAAGAGCAGTTCAAACTTTGAAGACAGGCTTAAAGAAACAGCCTACAGCTTCACGAGAGACCAAACTGTCCGGGTTCCTGTTTGATTATTGGACCACCCCTCGTGCAATCGCAGGGATAGCTCCAGCAGAGTTGCTAATGGGGACCTTAGTGGGGAGGGTGAAATGGCATTAGGAACACCAATGCCAGTCAGAAGACTTCGTTTATGCAAGAGAGAGAGTTTACTTCAAGGGATGATGTTTGGTGTAGGAACGATAGGAATGGCCCTGTATGAGTAAGAGGCATAGTCAATATGAGGTCAGGTCCAGTGAACAAACATGTGGACCATGTGAAAACTACAAACTTGTAAACAGTGCGGGAACAAAACGTACCTGTCTCTGACTGCCTTTCTAACTGTTCCAGAACCCATGGGCTCTCCCTCTCTGTCCAGTGTTGAAGAGACCTCAGAATCTGAGTGGGATTCACGGCCTCGATGCCTTTGCTGCCTGAAGTGGAGAATGAATTTCCTTCAAGATGCCCTTGGCACACGCCGTCTGTATCAGAAGCAGAGCTGGAGGAACCTGGCCTGATGCTAAACCACCCCCAGGAGGGGCTTCAACAAAAGAATTGACCTATGTCCTCAGAGTCGAAGGGGGAGGGATGTACTGACTGTAGCGAGGTCAGCCAGGTGGGCATCATGGAATAGGAGTTCCCTGATTGGGGCTGTTAGTCAGTCAGGTCCAATCAGGGAGCCCTGGCTAACAAGTATAAACAGGAGTGTCAAAGGTTCTGTCCATCGTAGAATTGTGGAAACAGACCATTCGACCCAATAAGTCCACACTGACTTTCTGAAGAGCATCCTACCCAGACTAACCCCCCCACCCCATTCCTGTAACCTTGCATTTCTCATGGCTAATCCACCTAAACAACATATCTCTGAATACTCTGGGCAATTTAGATGGCCAATCGACCTAACCTGCACATCTCTGGACTGAGGAAGGAAACCGGAGCACCTGGAGGAAACCCATGTTCATTCTGACAGCTGGCTGTGAGGGAGCTGGATCAATGTCAAGGACTCTCCACGGGTGGAGGGTGACTTAGATATCGACCTCTGTGGAGTTCTTTCAGTGCCACATGCTATGCTGATCCACGTTTGGTGCCCTGAGTGATCTGAGTAATTTTCCCAGTGAAAGAACAGGTTTGCTCACTGCCTCAGCCACAGGATTGCCTCTGCTACATAAGTAAGAGAATGACTTTGAGTAAGTCATCAATCTCTGAAACCATGCTAAATCAAGTTTGCAGCCTTTACTATCACTGCTCCATCCCAAACACTAAGAAATCTTGCTCTTGCTATGTGTAAATACATTGTGTTTCATTACTTATCTTCCGGCTGTTTCTTTTGTAGGGATTTGGATTCATTACTACTTCCTAATGCCAAGCATATAAACCATACTTTGAAAAAGCAGTGTGTGTAATACCCTGATGATCAAACGGTCACACTTGTGTTTCTGCCAAGATTATGAAAACCTCTTGTTTTGCTTCTCAACTATACTTACAGGATCTACTTTTAATCCACTTCTTTAAGATTCAAGCAGAAAGCAGCAAGTGGTTTTTCCAAGGAGGAAAAGAGCAAGATAGCTGTAGGACCATGCTGAATGCTGCAACTCCATAAAAAATAATTTTAAGTACTGCTTGTGGAATTGCGTACAGGAGTTGGGAGGTCATGTTGCAAATGTACAGGACATTGGTTAGGCTACTTTTGGAATACTGTGTTCAATTCTGGTCTCGCTGCATAGGAAGGATGTTGAAAGAGTTCAGAAATGATTTACAAAGATGTTACCAGGATTGGAGGGTTTGAGCGATAGGGAGAGCTATTTTCCCTGGAGCATTGGAATCTGAGGGGTGACCTTATAGAGATTTATTAAAATCATGAGTTGCATGGATAGGGTGAAGAGCTAAGGTCTTTTCCCCAGGGTAGAGGTGTCTAGAGGGCATTGGTTTTCGATGATAGGGGAAAGGTTTAAAAGGGACCTTAGGTGCAACGTTTTTGCACAGATGGTGGTGCGTGTATGGAATGAGCTGCCAGATGAAGTGGTGGAGGCTGGTATAATTGCAGCATTTAAAAGGCACCTGGATGGGTATATGAATAGGAAAGGTTTAGAGAGGTATGAGCCTAGTGCTGGCAAATGGGATTAGATTAATTGAGGATATCTGGTCAGCATGGACGAGTTGGACCGAAGGGTCTGTGCTGTACAGCTCTATGAGTCTATGAATGCTCACGCATTAGAAGAATATGTCACATCAAAGTTCATATGCTTCTTTTGGCAACTTAAATTATGTTCCTAGAGATGTGAATATCAACTTGACCCAAAAAGTCAGTATCTTTGAAAAACAAATGAACTCGATTGATGTTGCATTTTCCTGCTTTTCCCCAGACCCCATTGATATTTTATTTCTGATGTCCCCTGTAATGATCAGACACACTGAGATCCTGTTTGACAAGAGGTTATAGAGTCATAGAATCACAGAGATGTACAGCACGGAAACAGACTCTTCAGTCCATCAAGTCCATGATGACCAAATATTCCAACCTAATCTCGTCCCATTTGCCAGCACTTGGCCCATATCCCTTCCTATTCATATACTCATCCAGATGCCTTTTAAATGCCGCAATTATACCAGCCTCCACCACTTCATCTGGCAGCGCATTCCATACATGCACCATCCTCTGCGTGAAAAAGTTGCCCCTTAGGTCCCTTTTATATCTTTCCCCTCTCACCCTAAACTATGTCCTCTACTTCTGGACTCCCCAACCCCAGGGAAAAGACTTTGTCTATTTATCCTATCCATGCCCCTCATGATTTTGTAAACCTCAATAAGGTCTTGAGTCAGATGTGCCAAATTAGAACTTGTAAGTTTCCCCATAACCATGAATGAATGAGGGCTGTTCCACCTTTCCTTTTATTTAATCAGAAATCTGTTATCTCTTTCATTTACCCTTCCTGAATGATGAAAGATCCTGTTGTCTATTCTTGGTTGAAATTGCAAGTATATATTTAGCTCTTTTGGTCCACTCATGTAAACCACAACCTTTTGTAACTTTGGAGAAAGATATTTATGAACATCACATTAACAGTGTTCATGTACTATGTGCTCTTTCTTTCTGATCTCTGTGGATCCTCCATTAATTTTTTTGGAGATGACTTGGAAAGAAAATCAACCTCAATTTAGTTTGATTTTTGAGTGTTAGTTTATATCCCCTCCTTCCCACCCGCTTTAAGTGAGCGATTCCTACTTTTGATCATTGGGTTTTTTGATCCTGGTAATGAAGAGACAGCTGCCTGTAGAATATCCTGTGAAACTGCTACTTCTTTTACGTTGACAGTTTGTTAACAGGAACAAAATGGCCCGATTATAAATTAGGCTATTTTAGCCTGAAAATGTAATTTAACACAGGCATCATTTCCTGCTTTCCTTTCCCATTCACAGTTCACCCGGCTTCCAAAAAGAGCTTGTCTTTATATGTCTCTTGGAAACACCTCAATGCATTTTCTATAGTAATTGACAATCGCAAACGTGTAGCTGAATGTGGCAGTTATTCCATGTACTGCAACCTGCCAAATAATGGAGAGTGATGACTGGACAGTTTAACTAACAGTAATGTTGTTTGAGGAGAAATGCTGGCCAGAATAACTGGAGAATTCCCTGCTCATCTTTCATATCTGTCACAAATCCCCTTCAATGAATAAACTTGCCCTTGGCTTAATATTTCACCTGAAGGATTTTACCTCCAAAAATGTAGCTTTGCTCTTTAAACATCAGCTTCAATGTTTATGCTGATGTCATGAAACAAGGCTTGAAACTACAACCTTTTGACTCTGGTGTCATCAATAAATTACACCGTTACAAAATGATCTATAACATTACTGTTAGTGCAACAAGTTTGTTGTTTATTTTGGGTATTTCAAAGCAATGGTAGCTTTCACAGTGAGTGGCACAGTGGCTCCGTGGTTAGCACTAGAATTCAAATTAGAATCCCTACAGTGTGGAAACAGGCCCTTCAGCCCAACAAGTCCATACTGATCCTCCGAAGAGTAACCCACCCAGACCCATTTCCCTACATTTAACTCCTGAATAATGCATCCAACCTACACAGTGCATAGAATGCATCTAACCTGAACACTCTGGACAATTTTGCATGGCCAATCCACCTGACCTGCACATCTTTGGACTGTGGGAGGAAACCGGAGCACCCAGTCGAAACCCAGACGCGGGGAGAATGTGTAAACTCCACACAGACAGTCACCTGAGGCTGGAATAGAACCCAGGTAGTGAGGCAGCAGTGCTAACCACTGGGCCACCGTGCTGCCCCTGCTGCCACTACTGCCTCACAGCACCAGGGACCTGGATTCAACTCCACCCTCAGGCAGCTGTCTGTGTGGAGTTTGCACATTTTCCCAATGTCTGGGTGGGTTTTCTCCGTGTGCTCTGGTTTCCTCCCACAGTCCAAAGATGTGCAGGTTAGGTGGATTGGCCATGTTAAGTTGCCTGTAGTATCCAGGGATATGCAGGCTAGGTGGATTAGCCATGGGAAGTGCAGGGTTACACAGATAGGGTTGGGGGTGTAAGTCTGGGCGGGATGCTCCTTGGAAGTTCGGTATTGACTCAGTGCTTCCAAGTTGTAGGAATTCTATGATTTAATTGTAGTAGAAAAATAAATCAAGCAAGGTTTCGTGTAGTCTTAACGCCACTGGCTGAGTTGTCCAGAATCCCAGGTCAATGTTCAAGGGAACATCAGTTCAAATCCCACCATGGTAGATGATGGAGTTTGAATTCAACAAAACTTTGGAAATAAGACACAGACTAAAGTAACCACTATCAATTTATAGTAAATATCCACATAGTTCATTAGGAAGGAAATCTGCCATCCTTATCTGGGCTGACCTATGTGTGGGTCCCGACCCACAATAATATAGTTAACTCATAAGTGCCTCCTGGACAGTAAATGCTAGCCTCGCTACTGATACCTACACCATGTAAATGGAATGAAGAGAACCAGAAATTTTGTAGGATGAAGCCTTGATAAGAAAGTACAAGAGTCTGTTGTCTGATAGAAATTCTTAGTTCAAAAAAGCTTAGTTTGAATTTATTTCTGCAGTACTTGCTTTCATTGCTATCTCTAAGATAGTGAAGCATGATATATGTTCGACCAAAATTTAGGATATCTGACTATTTACTAGTCTCCATTTATTCGGAAAGAAACCGTTGCGCCACAATGCTTATTGTGGAATGTAATGGAGATTTCACTGTGCACAAGTCATAATTTTGCCTCAATCGTCGTCAATTGAATTAGAGATTAATACAATTTCCTAGTGCACAATAAAGACTTTTCAATGGCACATATTATATTTTGGTTCTTTGAATAGTTTGAAGAATTGTCCACTTTATTCTGGGCTTTAAACTACAGTCACATCCATGACATGCAGTTGATAGCAGTGGTTAGCACTGCTGCCTCTCAGCGCCAGGGACTCGGGTTCGATTCCAGCCTTGGGTGACTGTCTGTGTGGAGTTTGTACATTCTCCCTGTGGCTGGGTGGACTCCCTCTGCTCCACTCCAAAGGTGTGCAGGTTAGATGGATCAGCCATACTATATTACCCTGTAGTATGTGGGTTAGGTGGGTTAAGTATGGTAAATGTGGGTTTACAGGGATAGAATTCTCTTCAGAGGGTTAGTGCAAACTCGTTGGCTGAATGGCCTTTTTTTTACTTTGTAGGTATTCAATGGAAAAAACCTGTAAATCATGTAGCGCGACAATTTCAATCTTTACTGAAACAACCATTCCTATAGGAGAAAGTGAGGACTGCAGATCAGAGTCAAAAAGTGTGGTGCTGGAAAAGCACAGTCTTATCAGCTGTGCTTTTCTAACACCACATTTTTTGATTGCCATTACTATAGAGTCATAGAGATGTACAGCATGGAAACAGACCCTTCGGTCCAACCTGTCCATGCCGACCAGATATCCCAATCCAATCTAGTCGTCCCTGCCAGCACCCGGCCCATATCCCTCCAAACCCTTCCTATTCATGAGTTAAAGTGGTAAATCACTATTGTTGTGGAGAGAATGTATGAATTACCACTGGGTCTGTAATCAGGATGTACATGTGGAAAATATGGTGCATTTTCTTTATCCAGTTGTAATTCACATAATTCAGCAGCAGGCTTTTGGACATTATAACCACACATACAGAAACACTGGGTAGCAAATAAATATCAAATGTTTTCAATATTAAATTCAATACAGCCTTTATTGTACAAACACTGGTTTCCCATGTGGCAGGCTTTCAGTATTCCATGGTGGATCCAATATTCAAAGCTTCAATGAGGACTTCACAGATTAAAGGATTCACAGCAAGTTGTAAGGTTACTTGCAATCAAATATCCAGAACATTGATTTTCAGATCAACTTGCAAGTAAATTGCATCAGCTGCCCGATAGCTTGTAGTGATTTCAAACTGATGACTGAAGGCTGCGATGTTTTCCTTTTCCCCTTTCTGGGGTAAAAAACACTGCGATCCTTGATACCCATTTCTGTGAGGTTAACACTTGCGTTGCTGGTGCGTTCTGGCCAGAATGGGGAAGCCATTGTCAAATAATAGCATGAATATAATTGCTAAGTGGTGGCTGTTCATTTTGACTTGTCACAATTTGAGATTCAGTCTTCCCTTTTGTCCTCTGTGAAGCAAGGAGACAAGTTCTCTACAAATCCCATTGTCTAGGAGAAAGTGAGGACTGCAGATGCTGGAGATCAGAGTCGAGAGTGTAGTGCTAGAAAAGCACAGCAGGTCAGGCAGCGTCCGAGGAGCAGGAAAAATCGACATTTTGGGCATAAGCCGTTCATCAGGAATCTTCCTCATGAAGGGCTTATGCCCAAAACGCCGACTCTCCTGCTCCTCGGATGCTGCCTGACCTGCTGTGCTTTTCCAGCTCCACACTCTTACTCAAATCCCATTGCCTGTAGATTTTGGCCCAATAAAATATATGAACTTCACAAGTGGCTGTGGTTATCCGTGTTTTAATTCTCAAGTGCAATTAAGGAAGGACACCACATACCTGCCAGCCCAAGGTGTCCACGTCCCATATGTGAATAACAAAACTTGCTCAGAGTCTCAGTACCATCTGATATGGCCAAAGTCAAATTATGTTGTCAACCATCTTAACTGTTATGTCCATTTAATTGAAAAATGAGGCTATGTGACATAGAGTTATAGAGTTTTACAGCTGGAAAAAAGAGGCACTTTGGTCCATCATGTCTTTTTTTTTATTCATTCATGGGATGTGAGTGTCACTGGCCAGTATAACATTTATTTCCCATCCCTAATTGCTCAGAAGTCAGTTAAGAGTCAACCACATTGCTGTGGGTCCGGAGTCACATGTAGGCCAGACCAGGTAAGGATTGCAGTTTCCTTCCCTCAAGGACATTAGTGAACAGTGATTCATGAACCCTGTTGACCGTCAGGCACCTGTCTACTCTTGTGCCATTTTCCAGCATTTGGCTTATAGCCTTGAAAATGTAGTGCTAAACTACTAATTTTAAAGTCTTAAATGCCTTAATGATCCTGTCAGGCAGTGAGTTCCAGATACTCACCACCATTTTGGGGGGAAATTATATTCCTTTAAATCCCCACTGAACTTCCTGCCTTTTATCTTAAATCCGTGCCATCTTGTTATTGATCCCTTGACTAAGAGGAAATATTTCTTCTTATCTACCCTATCTAAATCCCTCATACATTTTGTACACCTCAGTCACATCCCTCTTTAGCTCCAAACAATCTCACTCTTTCTAGTCTCTCCTTACAGCTAAAGTGCTCCAGCCCAGGTAACATCTTAGTGAATCAGCCCTGCACCTTCTATAATGCAATCCCATCCCTTGCACAATATCTTCCTCCCTATACTGCACGTGACACAATTTATGGTAAGAAATATGGCAATTTTTCCTACGTTACAGCTGTGCCAATATTTAAACACATTGCAGTGGCTGTAAAGCATATTGGAATGCCCAGAGATTGTGAAAGGTACAAAGTGAATGTCTTCATTTTTGGGATAAATACCCGAGAGTTTAAAAAAAAAGTGTTTCTATTATTCATATTGGATGACAATGTTGCATTATTGGTTCCTTTGAATCCAACTACAATGGCACTAATGTTGTCTCCATTAAGTACTGTTATCTGTATAATGAATAGTTGACATGTAGAAGCTCATCTGCAGTTCCTTTAATAGTGGAGACTTAAACAAGATGGAGTGCCTAATATATAGTATAAAAGTTCCATTTTTTGTGGAACCATTTTCAGTTTAAGATTAGGTACAACAACCCCTTTAATCTTCGGTAAGTCTATGTTGCAAAGACAGCGATTCACAGTGATCTAAACTTACTATGTTAACAGGTATTGCACTCAATGTTATCACTAGTGGAACCAAAAATGACTTGACTACTCTGAGGAAAATGCATGATTTTCATAGGATATATTGCACCGAAGGAACTTATTTGGTGTGTCACACCTATGCCAGCTCGTTGATCGAACTATTCAATCAATTCCTCTTCCTGCTGTTTCTTGGCTGTCTGTAAATCTTTTTCCTTTCAAGTATTTGTCTAATTCCCTTTTCAAACTCAGCTTTACAACATCATTCGGTGATGCATCTTAGTTCACCTTGAATCAAATTTTCAGCCTTTTTCTCAGTGAAACACTTGCTTTCTATAATTAGTGTTCATAGTAAGCAAAGTGCTTTTGTTTAGTAAGTCCTCATATTACACATATGCGTACAGACATATGCAACAATATGGTGGTTTGTCAGTTAATAATATTCTGCTTGAACTTATCAATATCTCTGTTGTTGGAACAGCAGCATGTTATCTGCCATGTGTTTTGCTAATCTCCCTCTAATAGAAACTATTTGGATAATGGTTTGTTTTGTGAATTAATGTGGATGTATATTTTAATTGCACTGTAGTCCAAGGTTTGAAATTTCTGTGTCTTTTTTAAAATAAACTACCTAGAGGCCACAAAGAAAGATTGCGCAGTCTTCCCTTTCACCCTGTTGTTTCAGTTGGCTGCTAAATGTCATGCAATGTTGCCTGGCAACGTGACATCCTCTTATTTTTGTCATACTATCTGAAGTGATACTGTACAGAGGCTAGCCTACACTTTACTGTGACTTACTGAGATTGGAATTGGCCATCAGAACATGATTCCTGTCAAAATTATGCTTTGTTATATTGAAGCATTGTGCATCATAACTGATGATTTGGTTAAATTAAGGAGCATTAATTTTTCAACATGTGAATTACTTTTCTATACTAGCTCCAGTTATAATGAAATTGTGTACAGATCTTTCCTGTCTCCCTAGTAATTGTGTTCAAACTTGTAAGTGAAAGTGAAATTCCCAATGAGAGCACAAGAAATTATTTCTCCAGTCTGTTCTCAATTGGCATTCAGAAGTAAGCTGATAAGAGAGGAGAGAAATCTCAGGCTCACTGACTTGCTGCTGAATAGTATTTTCGACTTGACTGACTCATCCTAAAATGTGGCCTTTGTGTTCAATACGTAGGTCGTGGTACAAGGGTTTAAGATGTCAAAGGTGGTGAGAATTGGGGTTGTGATATTCAGCAATCTTTTGTCTCCACAGCCTAGTTGGTGAGAATGCTGCCGAGAGACATCAAAGAAATGTCCAGACTGTGTTTTATTGCCCCTTTCTTTGCCTCCTGCCTTTTCGCTTTACCAAGGGGACATCACAATAGACTTGAATGAGCTATGATCAAGCTAGATAATAAAGCTACTCTATATACAAAACAGGGACGTTTTGCCACACCTAAGATTGTCATGTTCAAATTTACCAATATTTTATCTTGCTGTCTTTAAATTTACCAGCCAGCTACCGTTAGAAGCTGTTTATTTGCAATAAGCAGCTTTGCCCCCTCACTCTAAAAGGAGCTTTGTTTTGGAATGTTGAAATTCCAATTGTACTGTCACAAAATACCAAATGTTTTGAACTTTTTTTCCCCCAAGAGAAAACCATGCTAGTATAGCTCAACAAATATCAAAATAGTAAGACTTCAACACTCACACACTTTTTCAAATTTTCTGCATCTTGTGCATCACATGATGCAAATTAAGCATTACTGACACATTGAAGCACATTTACCAAATACATCCAACAGAAAATCAATAAAACATCAAACATCTTATGGCTTTTTCTATTATGACTACAAGAGAAGAAATTTTAAAAGTGAAGTAGGAAGGTTCATTCTCAAACCTGTCAATAATATGAGTGAGTAAACATTCAGGATTCATATACTGCAAAACTTGTAGTTAGGTTTCTTCCTCCTCAAATCCAGTTCTGACAGCCAATTTTATCCTAATTTCTTCATCTTTCTAAAATCTGCTGATTTTGTACATTTGTAACCTGAGGTCCTGCAGGTGCGAAAAAAAAATCTTCTGCTAATTTCTGCTAAGGGTGGATTTACATCATATTCTTACTTGATCATCTCACTTGGAAAGATTTTGGGAAATAATTTTTATTTTAGACATTGCAGAATTTCAATACAACTCTTAACTCACCAGTCTACCCCCAGCCACATTCTGTGGGATGGAAACAAGCCCTTGGCATCCCTTCTGTCTTCAACAAGAGACCTTAATGCCACTTGCAAATCAATAAAATTGCTTGAACAACACACTGGTGACTATTTCCTAGCTGTGGAAATGGCATGGGTGTTGATGCTCTTTGCTTTCATCATGCAATACATCAGCAGGAAGTTTTCCTTTTACTTTGTTCCAGACTCATTTTGATTAGAGGTACAAAGTGCAAGGAAACAGTTTTATTTTCCAGAAAACATGGAAGCCCTTGCACCACTTCAGTGCGAGGAGGCAAACATTTCTGAATATACAGAATAATTTGACCCAGTCTACTCAAATACCAACTCAGAGACTTGACAGTTTAATTCACATGGTTGATCACTGTACTCACATGTGAGAGCTTGGATGGAGGTCAGGATTTGATGGACATTAGCTCCTTGGGATGGCAAGCTCACTGGTTAGCTGATGTAGGTGCTGATCGTTAGGGCCCAGGAAGCTGTAAAATGCTGATGAACACACACTGGAGGAACTTGCCAATGTAACGTGCAATTGTATACAATGTGGAAGAGTCCAGCGAGATCTTGTGTTCAAAGTATGGAGACTTGCTGTCCAACATCAGTGGAGTATACAGCTTCATGAAAAGGACAGTGGTAGTTAACATGGTAGAATCTCTAATGATATTTTCAGACAACTGCCATTGTAGTTTAGCTGGTTACCACCTTGCTCTGGGGGTTAGTGCTCACAGGAATTCTGGAGCGTCACATCACTCTTGCACTCTGGCCTCATGTATAGTGGTGGAAATGATGATGTGTAGATATACAAGAGTGACCTTGGCTCCATGTGTGAGGCATCTGCTTCCTTTAGGATGACAGTATGGTGCACCCCATCACCTGCTTTGTCAGTTAGTACCAAGCTGCTGGCCAGGCTGTCCTGCCCTACATACCGGTCATGTTCCAGAGGGAAGAGGAAGAGACTGGAGGCGGCAGCTGCAGTGGCAGTGGTGATGTCATCACGGCCTAATATGGGAAGAGCCAATGGTGAGGGAGGTCCCCCGCTCTCTGCAGCGGGGTGAGAACAAGCGCCTGAGGTCATCTGGAGAGTAAGTCAAATGCAGGAGATTGAACTCCCAGCAAGCTCTCATAAAAGACTGTTGAACTTCTCACTTTATTCCTTCACTTTTTCAGTTTATATTAAGAAGGAATTTAATGTTAATGATTATCTTATTTCTTTATTTCTCTACTTATTCTATGAAGGTCTGTAATGTTTAACTTTTTAAGATTTAGAAGTGCCAGTGTTGGACTGGGGTGTACAAAGTTAAAATTCACACAAGACCAGGGTATAGTCCAACAGGTTTATTTGGAAGCACGAGCTTTTGAAGTGCTGCTCCTTCATCAAGTGGTTGTGGACACTGGGGATAAACCTTGTAGAAGCAAAAGCATGGATAAAAGAGCACACAAGCAAGCACAAAGGGGGCTGTCCTAGGGTGATCCTTAATTATCCTTGATAAACACTTGATATGAAAATGTGTTGCTGGAAAACGCAGCAGGTCAGGCAGCATCCAAGGAACAGGAGAATCGACGTTTCGGGCATAAGCCCTTCTTCAAGCTTATGCCCGAGACGTCGATTCTCCTGTTCCCTGGATGCTGCCTGACCTGCTGCGCTTTTCCAGCAACACATTTTCAGCTCTGATCTCCAGCATCTGCAGCCCTCACTTTCTCTCAAACATTTGACATAGCAGGTTTTGCAAAATGAAATTGGTGTTGGTTGTTTGAAGCAACTTATTATTTCCTATAGAGTGTAGATATGGTCTGGAATGCACTGCTTGGAAGAGTGGTGGAGGTGGGTTCAATTGAAGAGGGCAGATTATTTAAATAGTAACAAGGAGTGGGGTTAAAGGAAAAGGGTGAGGATGGCACACAGTGAAGATGCTCAGGGAGCTAACGCAGACGTGATGGGCTGTGTGATTTCAATCTGCACCATAATGATTCATAAGTCTGTGTAGGTCCATGTCAGATTAATCACAAGCGAGGGAAAGTCAAAGGCATATTGTCAGAAGATCCACAACATTCCCCAAATTAAATTGGGATACTGCATTTCTCCTAACAGAATTCAAGATGTTTAAACTGCGCTCTGAGAAATGGTTTTTAGATTTACTTGTGGCGAAACCAGAAAAACAAGCCAGGACGATTTGCTTAGCAATTGGGAGTAAAAGTCAAAGTCAACACAGACGTAACGCATCGGGAGTAACAGCCAAAATACTAAAAAAATCTCCAAAAGATATGGACTACATTTGGAAGACTAATTTAGAGTCAGATTAAATTACCATTTTCATCAACTAGAATTTCTATTGTTTAGACAGACATCTCCAGAACCTTTAGGCCGCGTCACGAGCAGATGCAGAGAAAAGGAGCTGTCGTGAATTTTGAGATAATGAGGAGGCAGAACTCGTGGAACCTTTCCAGAAAGATTTGCAAGATAATCCAAAACCTCCAGGAGAGCTCAGAAGGATGGATACAAGTACAAAACAATCCTTGCAGGTCAACAATGCTTATAGGTCCTGGGTCTGGATGGGTAACTCTGCAGAGGGTCGGTGTAGACTTGGTGGATCAAAGGGCCTGTTTCCAAGCTGTAGGGAATCTAATCTAAGTGTAAACTCGGCAATTAACATTATGGCTAGATTCCTGATGAAGGGCTTATGCCCGAAATGTCAATTCTCCTGCTCCTCGGATGCTACTGTGTTTTTCCAGCACCACATTCTCGACTCTGATCTCCAGCATCTGCAGTCCTCACACCTCACACTCTCCACTGTAGCTAGAACAGTAAACACAGTGAGATATGTGGAAGGTGTGGCCCTGAGCACGAACCAAGGAAATGTCCAGCTTTCAGTGTGTTTTTATGGGTGCGTGGCAGAAAAGGATGTTGGCAGGGACAGTGCGGTTTCAGCAAAACCTGATACAGCTATTTGCAATTGTACGACAGACCAAACAGATCACACATGAGGATTACCTTCAATGAGGATCATCTGCTAATTTCACAGAAACACATACGTGAAGTGATTGAAAAACCTGAATCTGATGATGCACATGGCGTGAGACAGAGTAATGAACAGTGTTCAAAAGGCATAGGGACAAGGATGGATATCATCCCAAAAATGTCAACTAGCCTGGGAAAATTCAATCATTGGGGAGACCAATCAGGGATAAGTCACTGTACAGCTGGAGCTCCTTCACTAATCGCTGGCTGATTAGCACATCAATCAATAAACTCTGGTTCTGTTTATAGCAGCAAACATGGGAGAGGAGCAGTAGTCTGTGATTGGAAGGACAGGGAGAGAGTACTTGTCAGCTGTGAGCAAGTCTGCCGAGGACGGTGGGCATGGAAGGAGTGTGGCTGCAAGCTGGGGCATGCAGTGCTACAGTCGGGGTGGTCGGAACCAGCAGGACTGGAGGCCAGAGGAAGCAAGGCCCTGAATATATGGCTTGGCGATGCAAGACCTGCAAGAACAGTGGGAGTGTGGCTAGGAGGCAGGGGAGTGGTTGTGGGAAGTGAGGGAGGCAAGACCAGTGCCCTGGGAGTGAGGCTGGGGGTGAGGTGAATCTGCAAAGTAGAGTTGGGGAGCAGCAAAAGGGGAAGATTTACTGGAAAATGATGGGGGCAGAGGAATATCAAAGGAGGAAGTGTAGTTTTGCAGCTTACCAGTGTTAGGAATGGGCCCTGGGTGAGGTGGCCCATGTTATTAGCATTCCAGAAAGTTACTCCAAACCCTTCCATGTGAGCAAAGAGGAACTGGCTCCTTAGCATTGTGAGGCAACAGTGCTAACCACTGAGCTACCGTGTATTAGATTACTTACAGCGTGGAAAGTGCAACGCACCCAGACCCATTCCCCTACATTTACCCCTTCACCTAACACTACGGAAAACCGGACCACCCAGAGGAAACCCACACAGACACGGGGAGAATGTAGAAACTCCACACAGAGAGTCACCTGAGGCGGGTCTCTGGCGCTGTGAGGCAGCAGTGCTAACCACTGTGCCATTGTGCCACCCATATTGCACACTGACAATTCCAAAATACTAAACAAAATTCACGCACCCTCTCCAACAAGGTCAGTTCACAAAGGATCCCCTTCCTGTGGGTGCCGATCTCCCAGACCAAATTAACCAATGTCCTAAAAAGGTACCAACTTCACCAGGCTTTCTTGAATTAACAAAAATTACAAATTTGTGAACAAAATTAATAACACCGGCACACATGAGTACAGATCCCAAATAATAAGTGAACCCCCCCAAAAAAGAGAAAATTTGAAAACAATATGAATCATTCTCTCTATCACTTGTGAAGAGGAGATAATGGACTGTCGATAGCTGAACATTCATTTTTGGGATTCTTGTCTTTTGGTCAGCTAGAATCCTTTAGTCCTGTTTCTATGTGATGGTGGTTGACAGGTAGCACTTGGAGGAAGATGGTTCTTATAATATTCTGTTTCCTTTCGACTGTTTCACTGGCTGGTTGGATTCCAGTACATAGAGCAAAGACATTTTTAAAAGTTTATTCATTTAAGGGAAGTGGGCATCACTGGCTGGGCCAGCATTTGTTGCCAATCCCTAGTTGCCCTTGAGAAGGTGGGGGTGAGTTATCTTCTTGTACCACTGCAGCTCACCTAATGTGTGTTGACCCACAATGCCATTAGGGAGGGAACTCCAGGATTTTGACCCAGTGACATGGAGGAACAGGTGACATGTTTCCAAGTCAGGATGATGAGTGGCTTGAAGGGGAACTTGAAGGTGGTGGTGTTTCCATGTATGTGCTGCCCTTGTCCTTCTCGATGGAAGTGGTTGTGGGTTTGGAAGATGCTGGTTGAGGAACATTGGTGAATTTCGTCAGTGCATCTTTTAGACAGTACACACTGCTGCGACTGAGCATCAGTGATGGAGGGTGTGGATACTTGCGGATCTAATGCCAATAAAGTGGGCTGAATGGTGTCAAGCTGCTGGAGTGTTGGAGATTCACCCATCCAGACAAGTGGGCAGTATTCCATCATAGTCCTGATCTGTGTCTTGTAGATGGCGGATAGGCTTTGGGGAGTCAGGTGGTGAGTTACTTGCAGTATTCCTAACCTCTGACCTGCTCTTGTAGCCACTGCAT
Source organism: Chiloscyllium plagiosum (assembly GCF_004010195.1). Taxonomy (NCBI): domain Eukaryota; kingdom Metazoa; phylum Chordata; class Chondrichthyes; order Orectolobiformes; family Hemiscylliidae; genus Chiloscyllium; species Chiloscyllium plagiosum. Next base: position 16,342,555 of record NC_057712.1, on the reverse strand, counting down.
TTATATGGTGAGTCCAGTTGAGTTTCTGATCAATGATAACCCCTGGGATGTTGGCAGTGCGGGATTCAGTGATGGCAACACCATTGAATGTCCAGGGGTGGTGTTTAGATTGTCTCTTACTGGTGAATGTCATAGCCTAAGGTTTGCGTGGTGTGGATGTTAAATGCCAGTTATCAGTCCAAGCCTGGATATTGTCTCGATCTTGTTGCATTTGGACATGGACTGTTTCTGTGTCTGAGGAGTCATAAATGGTGCTGAACATTGTGCAATCATTGGTGAACATCCACACCTCTGACCTTATGGTGGAGGGAAGTTCATTGATGAAGTAGCTGAAGATGGTTGGGCCTGGGACACTACCCTGAGGAACTCCTACAGAGATGTTCTGGAGTTGCAGTGCAATTGCTTTACCTGCAATGCAGGAGGTGACTAGTAGCTGTTCTTCGACTGTGACACTTACAGAACCCTAATGCTTGAATTCAGGCTGGCACACCTTCTTCCATCAGTACATGCAGACTGGATTATAGTCAGTTGTTCATTTTCTTCCTTGTGTATTTCTAGGAGAGCATATTGTTGATATCTTCTAATTCTGTTTTTGTTGTGTCCAAATACCTCATAATTCAATACAAATACAGAAGGTAATATGACTATGTGACAGCATCACACGATAAAAGAAATTAGTGAGAATGAAAAAGAGATTCCTGAACACTGAAACATGCTCAAAAAAATCTTAAGGTGACCTCTCAAGAAAAATTATTTTCACCATTCGCAGTGAACACACGGTTCACATTGTAAATATTCTGGAAAATATAAATGTCAACACACTGTCCAAAGTGTTTGCAAAATTTAAAATCATGTATCCTCCGGTAATTGTTAATTATTGGCAACGAGTTATGGAATCTCTACAGTGTGGAAACAGGCCCTTCAGCCCAACAAGTTCACATTAACCGTCCGACGAGCATCCCACCCAAATCCATTCCTATTACTCTACATTTACCACTGACTAATGCATTTAACCTGCGCATCTTTGGATTGTGGGAGGAAACCCATGCAGACACAGGTAGAATGTACAAACTCCGCACAGACAATCACCCGAGGCTGGAATCAAACCTGGGTCCCTGATGCTGTGAGGTAACAATGCTAACCACTGCGCCACCCTTCCACTGAGCACTGCCCCTAATTATGTGGCCTGTTTACATGCTAGCATGAGTGGGAGTTTAATTACCAACAGTTTTAATTGAAACTTCTTTTGCATCTTATCATTGAATACTTACTTGTAGTTAAGGAGTGTCAGTTAGAATCATTGGGATGTACAGCACGGAAACAGACCCTTCGGTCCCAGTTGTCCATGCCCACCAGAGGTCCTAAATTAATCTAGTCCCATTTGCCAGCATTTGGCCCACATCCCTTTAAGTCCTTCCTATTCATGCACCTTCCCAATGCCTTTTAAATGTTGTAATTGTAGCAGCCTCCACCACCTCCTCTGGTAGCACATTTCATACACGCACCACCCTCTGTGTGAAAAGGTCCTTTTTGCCTTTGAGTTTTGGACTCCTCCATCTTGGCCGTTCACCCTATCCATGCCCCTCAGGATTTTATACACTTCTATAAAGTTGCCCCTCCGCCTCCAATGCTCCAGGGAAGCAAAGCCTCAGGCTATTCAGCCCTTCCCTGTAGCTCAAACCCTCCAGTCCTGGCAACATCCTTGTGAATTTTTTCTGAGCCCTCTCCAGTTTAACGGCATCCTTCCTCTCGAAGAATGACCAGAATTGAATGCAGTATTCCAATAGCGGCCTCACCAATGTCCTGTACAGCACCAACATGATGTCCTAACTCCTATACCCAATGCACTGACCATTGACAGCAAGCATGCCAAATGCCACCTTCATCATCCTGTCTACCTGCAATTCCACTTTCAAGGAACTATGCATCTGCTCCCTTCGATCTCTGTTCGGCAACATTCCCCAGGACCCTACCGGTTACTGTATAAGCCCTCCTCTGGTTTGCCTTACCAAAATGCAACACCTCACATTTATCTAAATGAAACTCTATCTGCCACTCCTTAGCCCATTGGACCATCTGATCAAGGTCCCGTTGTATTCTGAGATGATAATCTTCACTGTCCTCTATACCTCCTATCCTGGTGTCATCTGCAAACTTACTAACCATATCTCCTACATTCACATCCAGATCATTTATATAAGTGATGAAAAGCAGTGGACCCAGCACTGATCTTTGTGGCACACTGTTGGTCACAGACCTCCAGTCCGAAAAACAACCCTCTACCACCACTCTGTCTCCTATGTTTATGCTAATTTTGTATTCAGTTGTCTAGCTGTCCATGTGATCTAACCTCACTAACCTGTCTGCCTTGCGGAACTTTGTTGCATGTCTTGCTGAAGTCTAAATGGACAACATCTAATGCTGTGCCTTCATCAATCTTCTTTGTCACCTCAATCAAGTTTGAGAGACATGATTTCCCATGCACAAAGCCATGCTGGCTATCCCTAATCAGTCCTTGCTTTTCCAAATACATGTAAATATTGTCCCTCAGAAGCCCCTCCAACAACTTGTCCTCAAACTATGTCAGGCTGAACAATCTATAGTTTCTTGACTTTTCCTTACCACTTTTCTTAAGCAGTGGCACCACGTTAGCCAACCTCCTGTCTTCTGGCACCTCACCATGGCTATCACTGATACAAATATCTCATCAAGGGGCCCAACAATCACTTCCTTAGCTTCCCACAAAGTTCTGGAGTACACCTGATCAGGTCCTGGACATTTATCTACATTTATGCATTTTAACACATCCAGCACCTCCTCTTCTGTAATATGAAGTCCTATTAAAGTCATCACTAATTATTTCCACAAGTTTCCTAGCTTCCATATCTGTCTCCATAGTAAATACCGACACAAACCATTAGTTTAGTATCTTGCTTATCTCCTGTGCTTCCACACATAGGTGACCAAGCTGATTTTTAAGGGGCCCTATTCTTTCCCTAGTTATGCTTTTGCCTTAATGGTACTTACAGAATCACCTTGGATTTTCCTTAAGTCTATTTGCTAAAGCTATCACAAGTCTCCTTTTTGCCCTCCTGATTTCCCTCTTAAGTCTATTCCTATTGCCCTTATACTCCTCTAGGGATTCAGTTGGTCTCAGCTAACGTATACTTCCTTTTTCTTGATCAGACCATCAATTTATGTCGTCTTCCAGTAACCCCTACACCTACTAGCCTTACCCTTCACACTAACAGAGACACATTGTCTTTAAACTTCTGTTATCTCATTTTTAAAAACCTCTGACTTCCCCACTATCCCTTTACCTGCAAGTAACCTCCCTCAGTCAACTTTTGAAAGTTCTTGCGTAATACCATCAAAATTGGCCTTGCTACGATTTAGAACTTTAACTTTTAGTTCTGGTATATCCTTTTTTTAATAGCTATTTTCAAACTAACAGAATTGTGATCACTGGCCCCAGAGTGCTCCACAACTGACACCTCGGTCACTTGCTTTGCCTTATTTCCCAACAGAAGGTCAAGCATTACTCCTTCTCTAGTAGGTACATCCACATACTGAATAAGAAAGATTTCTTGAGAACTCTTAACCAAATTCGTCCTCATCCAAGCCCTTAACAGTATGATAATCCTAGTTTATGTTTGGAAAGTTAAAATCCCCTATCATTACAACCCTATTATTCTTAGAGATATCTGAGATCTCCTTACATATTTGCTTCTCTGCTGATGATTAGGGGGCCTATAATACAATCCCAGCAACATGATCATCCCTTTTTTATCTCAGTTCTACACTGCTGGACCAGCAACAGCAAGTCTACCAACATTCCATGACATTACACAAATCACAGTCCATGGAATCACTCTGACATGATGCAATAAATTAAAACTGTGCCTCTCCCTTCAATTGTTACAACATGTAAACCCTCCTACTTAACTTAAAACCAGCAACACAGAAAAGACTTATTCCATGCAGTAATCTGTAAAAATTCAAGTGACCAAGAACTATGTAAAGTAAAAATTAACAACTTTATTTCTTAAAGTGTAACAGAGAATAATTAACCAACCACTATTTATAATTTCTTTCTCTCATCTATCTTTTCCTTCCCTCTATAATACTAGTCCGATAAATCTTCCAATTGAGAATTACAAAACAACATTTCTTATCTCAAAAACCAGGCAGCTTTCGTTCTTCTATTTGGATCTTCCTGTGTATTCTTTTCTTTGGAATTTCTTCATCACAGGTTACTGATCAAAAAGGTACTTTTAAGGAGCTATTTTTCCAGACAACTGTTCAATTCCCCCCTCGATCTTATACCCCAGAGCATCAGATTGTGTCATTGGCTTTTAAGATTGTCAATATACTCAATTCAAACTTGATTGGAAATTAGTATTTTTTATCAGGGTATAATTTAAATTGATTGGCCGAATTTGAATTTGTTTTTGTCTCCAGGCAACAAACTACTTGAGTTGTTCAACCCAGTGTTACATACATTGTTGCCTTATTGAGAACACTTGGTGCTGTGTCCAGTAGTTCTGTTGCTTTTAAAGGTACACTCTCTTAAAAGTACACCCACATCTTCATAACAGAATTCACAACTCACCCCTGAAATATCCAGAATATTTTGATAAAATTGTCAGTTTCAAAGGAGCTGCAACATTGTACTTGAAGAACATTGACCCATCACTGAATTGCAGAAATTGAGGATTGCATGAGACTAGATAAGGTGAGATGAAATTTTTCTCAGATTAATGTAGCTCCATAACACATCATAAAGAAGGGTCAATTTTTGAGAGTATATCTAAAGCCAAAACATCCAGAGGGTTTGAAATGGTAGACTTACAGTATACCTCTTACAGGAAGATCTGAGGCAGCTAAGTGTAAGATGTGTCGTGATGCTTGATATATGGTTCCTCATCAGTATATCTTGTGGAAAAATTCTGAAATGTCACTACATTCCATGTCAGGGCACCATTCAGACTATGGTGTTTTTGAGGACTCTCCTTCAATCTATGTGTCAGTTAGGATTTCTTCCAAGCACAAGTATTATATACGATGTTCCACTATTTACATTCCTATGGTTGGAAGAATAAACCAAGACACCAATAAACCACAAACTGCAATTATTGGTACAAGTGGCACACAATGAAGGATGGTACTCAGCAGTCAGAGATGTCACCTCAACATGTCTTTTTGGGGTTCTGTTTATCCTACTGTAGGCATACATCCTGATCCAAGTGAAATAGAGCGCATGAAAGTCACGTCAGTTCCTCGAGTCAAGAACAACCTTTGAATATGTCTTGGTCTCCTTTACTTCTTTTCACCAAACATTTCCAATTTCTCTCAAAAGCCTTCCTTACTGAGGGGTTTATAGAGAAAGGCTGTACCTTTCCTATGGCACCGAGGATCACCAGCACCTCTTTGAAGCACTCTAACAGTCACCTTCACAAGCATCAAACTTGCAGGTTTATGAGATAAAAACCCTGGAGATCAAAGATTTACAGAAAGTCTGGGATCATGTACACCATAAAATGGCAAGCCAATTGGATTTGCTTCAAAATTTCTGTTTAGTATAGTCCAACTACTGAAATGAGCAATTTTTTATAGATGTACCACAGAAAGCATCCTATCTGGATGCATTACAACGTGGCAACTGCACTGCCCAAGACCACAAGAACCCACTGAGAGTCATGAAGACAGCCAGGTTCATCATGCAAACCAGCCTTCCATCCATTGACTCCATCAGTACTTCCCACTGCCTCGGAAAAGCAGCCAATATAATCAAAGGCCCCTCCCACCCTCTTCCGGACAGAAGGTATAAAAGTCTGAATACACATACAAACAGATTCAAGAACAGCTTCTTTCCTGAGGTAATCAGACTTTTGAACAGGCCTCTCCAATATTAATTCTAATCTCTGTGGGCTGTAACACTGTATCCTGCACTTGTTCTGTTACCCTGAAGCACTTTGTATGACAAGGCCTGTCCATATGCACACAATACAACACTTCTCACAGTACCTCAGTACATGTGACAACAACAAATCAAACTCCAACTGATAGAGTGGGAAACATTAACTTCAGATTCTGCACTCACATACCTATCTATCTCGCCAACAATTTGTGTAGACACTGACGACAGACCATTGGAGATGATTTGGTGAAAACCATTGACTGGTGCACCATGAAAATTGTAGTGTCTCCTGATAAAGACTCAAGGTTATGTTTGTGAAATTAGCTACAAACTAGATAACCTGGTAGTCACATACAATGCACTGATCCAGCTACCCAGCATGGTCAAACAAAATGGGAGTAGAGACAACCTTGGTAATTATAGACTAGCAAGCTTTACTTCGGTTATGGGTAATGTGTTAGAAAAGGTTATAAGACATAGGATATATAATCATCTGGAAAGGAATAATTTGATTAGGGATAGTCAATGCGGTTTTATGAAGGGTAGGTTGTGCTTCACAAACCTTATTGAGCTCTTTGAGAAGGTGACCAAATAGGTGGATGAAGGTAAAGTGATTGATGTGTACATGGATTTTAGTAAAGTGTTTGATAAGGTTCCCCATGGTAGCCTAATGCTCAAAATACGGAGGCATAGGATTGAGGGTGATTTGGTGATTGGATCAGAAATTGGCGAGTTGAAAGAAGACAGAGAGTGGTGATTGATGGGAAACGTTCATCCTGGAGTTTTGATACTAGTGGTGTACCACAAGGATCTGTTTTGGGCCACAGCAGTTTGTCTTTTTCATAAATGACCTGGATGAGAGCATAGATGGATGGGTTAGTAAATTTGCAGATGACACTAAGGTTGGTGGAGTTGTGGATAGTGCTGAAGCATGTTGCAGGTTACAGAGAGACATAGATAAGCTACAGAGCTGGGCTGAGAATGGCAAATGGAGTTTAATGCGGAAAATTGTGAGGTGGTTCACTTTGGAAGGAGCAACAGGGATACAGAGTACTGGGCTAATGAAGGAGCAACAGGGATACAGAGTACTGGGCTAATGGTAAGATTCTTGACAGAGTAGATGAGCAGAGAGATCTCGGTGTCCATGTACATAGATCCCTGAAAATTGCCATCTAGATTGATAGGGTTGTTAAGAAGGCAGAAGGTATGTTAGCATTTATTGATAGAAGGATTGAGTTTCGGAGTCAGGAGGTCATATTGCAGCTGTACAAAACTCTGGTGCTGCCACACTTCGAGTATTGCGTACAGTTCTGGTCACCGCACTATAGGAAGGATGTGGAAGCTTTGGAAAGGGTTAAGAGGAGATTTACTAGGATGTTTCCTTCTTATGAGGAAAGGCTGAGGGACTTGAGGCTGTTTTCATTGGAGAGAAGAAGGTTGAGACATGACTTAATTGAGACATATAAGATAATCAGAAGGTTAGATAGGGTAGACAGTGACAGTCTTTTTCCTTTGATGGTGATGGCTAGCACGAGGGGACATAGCTTTAAATTGACCGGTGATAGATATAGAACAGGTGTTAGAGATATTTGCTTTACTCAGAGAACAGTAAGGGCATGGAACACTTTGCCTGCAACTGCAATAAACTCACCAACTTTAGGGGCATTTAAATGGGCATTGGCTAAATATATGGATGAAAATGAATAGTGTAGCTTAGAGGGGCTTCAGATTGGTTTCACAGGTTGGCGCAACATCGCGGGCTGAAGAACCTGAACTATGCTGTTGTGTTGAATGTTCTAAAAGATATACTGTTTGATCTGCAAGTTGACTGAATAGACTTCAAACTTAAAGATACCTTCCAAATTGAACTGGAAACTAAGGCCTGATTCAAGTCAATGTGTCCATGATCATGTGAGACCACATTGGCCTATTTGAGGTAAGCTGGGCATCTTCCAAGCAGTCAGTCTTAAAGGAAGACAGGAAATCTTTGTGATCTGATATTCCCTTTCCCAAATAGGCAAAAATACAGTTTCTTGAAATGGAGTCCATTTTTAAAGGTTTAATGCAGCCCGTAGTCCCTCTGTTTTTATTATTCATTCATGTTTTGCGAATGGAAAATTATTACTTTGCTGTGCTTGATCTTTCCATGGATCATGGGTTTATTCAGTAAACGATTTGCATAATTATGGGTTCATTCTTCAAAATAGTGCTACTCTTCTCCTTGGTGCATTAACAGGCTCCATTGTGATGTCTGTTGCCAAATGGGGAAAAAAAAATTCTTCATTTGTAACACTCTTCACCTTAATAAAGACAAAATCCTTCAGAGGAAACTAAACCCGAGCTACTGAATATGACAATTACCTTCATCTTTGAAGTGAAATTGACCATTTTTAGATGACTACAGCAAAACTACATTAACTTTTCTGCCTTTTATCATGTGTTATGTCTGATGCTGCTCCTTTCAGACCTTGCAATTACCCAATACAGCCAATGAACTCACTAGGTCACAGTAACCTTTTCACTTTGTTGCCTGTCAGGAAAAAAATGTTTGCTGTTCTTTTTTACTTGATCAAATATTTGACAAATCCAGTCTTTTGAAACAAAATCTTTCTTGGACATGATTGCGCTGCTTTATTATATACGCGCTAATTATATTCCTCATGGCCCCATTTTCCCCAGTTCCTCAAAACAAAAAGCATTTCCCTGGAGTTTGTCTTTCAATCTACTTCAGTTTCTCTATTAGGAGGCTAACATCTGGGTTCATGTGAGGACGCATGCAAAGAAAACGTGATTGGATGACATTGCAAGTAATGGGGTTTAGTCAGCGTCAGGGTTTTTGCATATTGCTTTATATAGACTGGTCAAAATGGATGTTTTAGCACATTTCAGTAAATGATGGTAGTTTTCTTTCTTTAATCTTCAAGGTACTTCTTATATACTGATCATGGGCTTTCGTACTTTAAGTAATATCTGGACAATTTTATATCTCCAACACAACTTCATTCACTTTTGATTCTCTTTTACATGATGTGGACATTCCCTGAAAGATAGCCAACTCTGTTTGGGTACTAACTTTTGGCAGTCTGCCTATTCAAAAGCAGGGTAGTATATTGTCATGTGGCTTGCTTTTTAATCGTCTATATTTAAATTTTCTTGGTCAGCGTCATCTTTATTTATGATGTTAGCTTGACTTAGTGATGGGACTCTTGTCTGAATCAGAAAGTCATGGGTTCATACTCATGCTATAGACTTTAGCACATGACCTGGACTGACATTTTAGTGTGACACTAAAACAGCGCTACATTGTTTGAGGTACTGTCTTCTGGATAAAATGTTAAACCCTGATTCCCTATGTTTAAGTGGATGCAAAAGGTCTCTGTGCTACGCAGACACCAGCAGAAGAGATCTCCCTGGGTCGTGGTCAACAGTCATTCCTCAACCAAAGCCATGACAACAGTTTAACTGGTGATTTACCTTGATGATTCCAGGAGCTTTTGCTATGAGCAAATTGACTGCTGTGTTTGTCTACAAAACGGTGAATATCCTTCACAAGAATTAGTTGTGAGTGGGTCTCTTTGGAATGCCACTCAATCATTGCGATATCTTTTTATTCCCATGGACTTCAGCAAGATGATCAAGCATTACAGCAGAAAGCTATCCCAGCAGATTTTACCAGTCACCTTTTGAAATACAGACTACATAAAACAAAAGCACTATTAATATCTTCACTGGTGAGTTTCATGAGATTTTGTTTGGTTATGCATTTGAGATTCCAACCACAGCTAGCCCAGCCTGCAGAAATCGTACTTCATGTTCTTCTCTCTTCTCTCCTTTCACTCTTTGATCTCAGGCTTTCTCAATTTCTCTGTCCCACTACATCTTTCACTCCCACTTTTGCTCTTTTTCCTCTTTCTCTCTAACTCTCTCTTCCCTCCTCTCTCTCTTTCTCTCTTTCGATGCTATCTCTTTTCTTACTTGTCTTCTAGCCCCTTCCCCTCCTTTCTCTCTCTTTCTTTCTGTTCTTCCTGCCTCCCAATGCTATGTTTCATCCACTATCTTTAAGACCATGTGTCAAATGGCTTCATCTTGCCTCTACATTCAAAGACCAATTTTAATGTTTATATAGTGCAGTTGACCATGCAACATTAAAGAATTCTATACCACTTCTTGTCCAAACTTTCTGTAATCACAATCATGAATTGACATAAAGAAAATATATTTTTTAGTAAGTATGCCATTGAACAGCGACCTGTTAATCAGATAGCTTAACCAGCTTCCACTTTTTATTTCCTGTGCCCATCGTGAATTCATTGAAAGGTTTAAAATGCATTCAAATACTTAAGTGTTCCACTCCTGCCTCTCTTACCATTTGAACTTCAGGTTTTGGGAAGCACCAGAGTACTTGCATTAGGCTGGATTGGGAGCCACATGCAAGTATGAGTGATGTGTTCAAATTGTGCACCAGTGCAACAATTAGGATCTTAATTGTGATTTTAACTGTGTATTTTGGAAGTTGAACACTGTGCCACATCTAGCACAGAAGACAGGAAAGCAGGTCAAGTTAATTTCTGTCTTGGCTTTATTCTGTGAGGAGAGTAGGAGCCCTTCTCTCTCAATGCTCAAACTCAATGATCTCCTAATTCCCTCAATCTCCTGTGCAAAATTCTGCCCCTATCAATCAAGCGCTGAGTTATTCCCTCTGGGATCTAATTTGCAGATTAGTATTGGGTGTTAACATGGTTTTGAGCTCACAATAGTGCCATCACCCATTATACTCCTTGCCCAGCTGCTCATATGCAAGCCAAAGATAACTCTGGGCTACCAGTTTATTCTTTTTAATGATCATACATCTTGGTTCATTTTAAAGGAACTAGGCTAGAGATTGCTTTCAGTTGTTCCATTCTTTCTGCTGCAAATATGGATTGACAAAAGACATTCATCCCATTGAGATTTTGAACAAAACCATACAACAGATTTTCTTTGGTTACAAGCCTTTAAATCCATCAAAGCAAAGTTACACCTTATGTCTTTTAATGCTCAAATCAAATGCATATAGAAAGACCTGATGGAATAATAATTTCCACTCTCCACCTTCCAAAATGTTTTGGCTGATTTAACTCGAATAGAAAATACATTTGTTTTTCACATTAAAAACTGATCTCCTACATTGTCCAAATTGTATTTGCAATTGTTTAATGTCAGGAAATAGAAACTATCCTCTGTGCAATATACTTGTTAGAGGTGCCATAATGTTGTGATGTAGAATTGATGAAATTTCAAAAAAAAGATTAATCTGGGTTAAAAGAGGCACTTATCTGCATTATATATAGATAAAATGTAATTTGCTATTACAGTTGCAGAAGAAACCAGTATGGATACTAATTTGATAATCGCACACAGGAGCGACAGATCCTGTTAGAATTATATTTGTGATTACTGCAATGAATTGTCCCTCAGTTTGGAAGTGTGTGGACGCATTAGCGGGATCTTATGGAGCTCCTGCAAAGGTGATTAAATTTGGTGTGAGGTGATTAAATTTGGCATGATCTGAAATTTCAATTTCTTAATGGCAAGATGAGATGCTGAGATTTGGTCTTCTTCTCTCAGTCAGTCTAGGTCATATGCTAAAGTCACTGGCATGAGCACAAATCCATGATTTAGCATGAAAACATTTTTAAATTATACCTTTTCAGATAAAATCAGTGGCTCACGAGAATCTCATGGGACCTGGTTCATGTTCATTCACAGTCAGCATTATGGACTTTCCTGATGTCAGCTGTTTATTAGGTTAAAATCTGTGGCAGAGGGAGGGAACCAGGAGAATGGTAGCTCACGTAGAGACTTGGGACCAGGACGGAGGAGACAGTGGTGGGGTGGTGTGTGAAGTGGGGTCAGGCACATGGTGGATTGGAAGAGGGAAATGCCTCGATATGGTGCTGTCTAGCGGCATTGGTCGGTCACAATAAGCAAATGGGGTTCTGAAGGGTAACGCCAGAATTGTCCGCATGTAGGTCCATCTCGGAGTGTTGGCTGGCAGAGTCCTTACACTGCTATAAGTTCGCTTACACCATTGCAATTATCCCTGCCAGGAGCAATATCAGGTAATGTCCTTTCCATGCAAGGGAGGGCCAGCTGAACTGGCAGGTTCACCCCTATCCCACAGGATAGCCAATACAACACTGGACACTTGGATGAGCATTCAGGGAAGAGAAAAACAAATGCACATCAGGAGGAATCCTCCAGCTTTGTCTGGAGCTTTCCATAGAATCCTTACAGTGTGGAAGTAGGCCATTTGGCCCATCAAGTCCACATTGACCCACTGAAGAGCATCCCACCTCCCCATCCTATCCCTGTAAACCTTGTATTTCCCATGACTAATCCACCTAGCCTGCAAATCCCAGGATGTGATGGGCAATTTAGCATGGCCAATCCTGCACATCCTTGGACTGTGGGCAGAGACCAGAGCATCCAGAAGAAACCCACCCAAGACACAGGGAGAGTATGCTAAATCCATACAGACAGTCACTTGAGGCTGGAATTGAACCCGGGTCACTGGCACTGTGAGGCAGCAGTGCTAACCCCTGAGTCACTGTGCCACCTCAACAGACTTTTCAAAGTCCATTTGGGGGAGGGTGGTGGGAAGGGGGTGTTGGTGGTGCTCACTTAACCGGGAGGGAAGCAAACCTTTCCTGATGGTGAGTTAAAGTTTTGATGTTAAGTTTTGGACGTTTGCCTTTATTAGCATGTCATGAGAGCTCGTTCACACTCCAGCCTGGTGGAATTTAGTTCAAAGGGAGCAAACCTTACCAATTAGATAAAGTTGGGAAAGATGCATTCACAAATCTGACTATCTGATTGAGGTATGTAGCTGGTAGAAAATACTTCCATCACCAAACTGTGGAGGGTACAATCATCTTCAGTAACTTGCTCTTTCTGAACCAAGCATTTTTTTTTGCCGAAACACTTTATAATGCAGAGGCTGAAGCCTGGTAGGGTGCTGAGACCCTGGTCTCCTCCACAGAATTCCATCCATATTTCACCATGGTTCATTCATATAAGGTCATAAGATATAGGAGCAGAATCAGTCCATTCGGCCCATCTAGTCTCTTCCACCATTTGATTATAGCTGGTTTGCTCCTTACTCCCATTTTTCTGCCTTCTCTCCAAATCCCTCCAACCCATTACCAATTAAGAATCTGTCTAACTCCTCCTTAAATTTACTGTTCCATCATCCACCGTCTTTTGGGATAGCAAATTCCACAGAATCGCAACCCTTTGGGAGAAGCAGTTTCTCCTCAACTCTGTTTTAAATTTGCTACCTCTTGTCCTAAGATGATGACCTCTTGTCCGAGAATATCCCACAAGAGAAAGCATCTGCTCCACGTCTATTTTATCTACACCTTTTATCATCTTGAATACCCCAATTTGACCTCCCCTCATTATTCTAAATTCCAGAGAGTATCGGCCTAAACTGTTCAATCACTCCTCACATGACAAACCCCACCTCTCTGGGATCAATCTAGTGAACCTCCTCTGAACTGCCTACAATGCCACAACATCTTTCCTCAAATAAAGGGATCAAAACTGTGCATAATACTCCAGTGCAGTCTCACCAATACCTTGTACAGTTTCAACAATATTTCCTTGCCTTTATTTTTTTTTCCTTTAGCTATAAAATCCAACACTCCATTCACTTTCTTTTTTATTTGCTGTACCTGCATGCTAGTTTTCTGTGACTCATGAACAAGTACACCTATATCTCTCTGTACCAGAGCATCCCAAAGGCTCTCCCCGTTTAGATATTAAGGGGCGTTCTATTTTTTGACTCAAATGCATGACCTCACACTTATCCACATTAAACTACCACATTTTGGCCCACTTTCCTAATCTAACTATATCCATTTGGAAGATTCTTATTTCTTCATTGCAATTTACCGTCCTTTCTATTTTTGCGTCATCCGCAAATTTGACTATAGAGCCTTCTATCCCTGTATCCAAGTCATTCGTGTAGATTTTAAATAGGTGGGGTGCAAGGACCGAACCCTGTGGCACACCACTAGTTACGTCTTGCCATCCAGAAAAGAAACCATTTATCCCTACTCTCTGTCTTCTGTCCTTCAGCCAGTCATGTATCTAGGCTAATAAATTATCCCAATCCCATCAGATCCAACTTTGTGAATTAACCTTCTGTGTGGCACTTATCAAACGCCTTCCAGAAGTCCAGATAGATTACATCTACAGCATCCCCATTATCCACTTTGCTAGTTACATCTTCGAAGAACTCTAGCAAATTAGTGAAACATGATTTATCGTTCATAAAACCATGCTGACTCTAATGGATAGCGTTTTGACTTTCAAAATGTCCTGATATTGCTTCCTTGATAATTTATTCTAACAGTTTCCCAACAACAGATGTTAAACTAACCGATCTGTAATTTCCCACCTTTGCCTCCCTTTTTTTTGAATAAGAGCATTATATTAGCCGTTTTCCAATCCACTGGAACCTTTCCTGTGTCCAGGGAATTTGGAATATTATAACCAATGGATCTACCATCTCCGCCACCATTCCTTTAATACCCTGAGATGTGGGTCATCAGGCCCAGGGGATTTGTCTGTCCTCAATCCTAATAATTTGCTCAGTACCTTTTCCCTATCAATGGGGATTATTCTAAGTTCCACCTTATCTATTGCTTCTGACTTGACCGTTCCAACAGGAGTGGTACTATTGTCCTCCAACATGAAAACTGAGGGCAAAGTATTGATTTAGCATCTCTGCCATCTCAGTGTTGCCCACTATTAACTGTCTGGTTTCAACTTCTAAGGGACCAACATTCACCTTAATGACTCTTTTCCCTTTTATATACCTATAGAAGCTTTTGCTATCCTTTTTGATATTTTGTACAAGTTTTCTTTTGTAATTTACTTTAGCTCCTTTTATTACATTTTAGTATCCCTTTGTTTACGTTTGAATGTTTCCCAATCTTCCAGCTGACCACACATGCACTCTGTTTAACAATTAGCTTAATCTTTATATGTAAAAAAAATGCTGAAAAGATTTACAATCAACTCTAGCAAAAAAAAAATCCACTTAGGATATTAATGCAAATATTTCTGGGGAAAACATTTATTAATACTTTTTTTTCTCATTCATGTGTTTTGCGATCTTAAAACACAATCAACTCGCTTGTTAATTTTACTGACACAGAATTAATATTTAGCATCTGATGATACACAGAAACAGTAACAAAGGTAGTAACAGAATTATTTTTAGCTATGGCATTTTGTCTCTATTGCTACTTTAACTCTAAAGTTTTGTTCTGAAAAGGAGTTATTTTAATGTTAACTCAACTCTCTCTCTCTGTAGATACTGCTAGATCTGCTGAGTCTTTCCAGCTCTTGCTGATTTTGTTTTTAGATTTCCAACATCCACAATATTTGCTTTTAATTCACCAACCTTTTGTAACCTGTTTTTCTGTGCCTCAAGGATTATAATGAAAATTAGAATTCTCTGGCATCACAACCTGAGAATGGGCAGCTTCTGCTTTCTAGTGTACAAACTGGATGCTATTGGAGAGTGACAATTAATCAATTACTTTAGTAGTGGATCATTATTGGACTTGAAGTTCCATGATCTGTCTGCCAAAAATATGAGAAGCAAAAGTTCATTTGAAGTCCAGCAGACCAATCTTCAGGTCATTTAAATGGCAACTAAAGAGCTATCAATATTTAAACTACATGTAAAGCAACGTAAAACCATTTAGTCTTTCTTTGGAATCAGCTGAGCTTCTGCCTTCTTCCGAAGGGTTAGCTAAAGTAAATGTCTGATGGTGCCTAATAGGTAGACACTTTGCTAATTTGTTGCAGTTGTCTCTCTATTTTCTTCTAAGACATTTTATCGGTGGCAAAGATCCAATCTTACAGTTCAAAATGTACTAGTTATAAAGCTTCTGGTACTATTATGTTATGAATAGTTTATACCAATGTATTAGTTTTAATCTTTTGGAGCAGCTGAAGAAAAGCAAGGTTGTCTTTGACCTGATAAATGCTGAGCTTTGAAATTAGCAAAGCAGCACTGGTGTCATCTTGGTGTGAGTGCATTGTGACCATGACCTGCCTATTTGTATAACGTGATGCCTGGCCTTATGAGGTGGGTGTTATTGCTGTTAACATTATGAAAAAAAAACATTTTCGGACCATAAACCAAGGTGGGCAAAGGTGAATGGTATTTGAGCTGTTTTACATGACTCCCTTTGCAAACTTTAATGTTGATGGAACAAAAACACACAGGAAAGGTTTGGGCAGTAGCAGCATGTTATAAAAGCATTGCTAATTGCGTATCAGTATAGAATGAAGCACAAAGCATTGGTGCATAAAGCAAATACTGTTCTTATCGATGTTTCCAATACACACAGCACTGAAGGCCTGATTGATGAGGCATGAGGTTCCTTTTAAGGTAATCCTCTTGTGACTTCAGATAGCTTTTATGTTGTTACAAAGTAACATGCAGAGAGCCCTTAAAAAGTGGAGAGATAGATATTGTCAGTTATTCAGGAAATTATGTATCCAAAGCAATATTTCAACAAATTAGAATGGCTTGTGGCAATTATGTACTGTCTAGGTAGAGGCCATTTGGCCCATTATGTTTGTTCCAGCTCCTGAAAGAGAAACCCAACTTATACATTATTTACATTGCACAGAGCACTTAATGACAATCTTCAAAGTGAAACCAGGTGGCTTACAACTACTTTTTCGCTGCCTCATGTTAATGATAAAAGTGTTAAGAGCATCCAAAGAGCTAACAGATTTATCAGCCAAATAAAAATAGCCCTGCTTTGTTTCAACCTTGGAAATAGATGAGCAGACTAATCACTGTTGATTTAGCCAAAAATAAAAGATTGTTTTTAGTCTTGCTGTGTTTCAGACACAGACCTCTCAAGTCCTTGACATTCATCACAAAACCTGTCCACTTTGTTTATTTCCTCTGACTTAGCTGAAGAAATGGACTCAGATAATGAAGTTTAATTATTAAAAGTTTGATTTTATGTTGTTTTAGTGAAGAGGGTGGCATGCATTAGAATTGGCTTACTGTTTACTGCTTCAAGTAGGACAAATGGAGAGTTTCAAAACTGCAAGAGGCCATATTTAGAGACGGTGTTAAATACGGTTTATTCACTGTGCACATTTAGTGCCATTACAAAGTGATCTATTGCGAAAAGTTGTACTTTAAATTCGAATTTACTCTACCAAGTAAAAAAAGAAGTAGAGTGGGAGAATGTGCAGTTTGGGGAGAGAGGGGTATTGTCCTGCATATATTGACTCTGGATCAAATGTGAATTCAGGATCAAATGTGGTTTTCAAAGTGGTGGGGTAAATCACCTCATCCTAATTTAGAGGGCTGTTAATTTTCCACCACAGCTGGCCATACCTTTCACTTCTAACCTTTCTGTATCTGGTACAGTGTTTGCTTCTGAACAAGTTTTCACCCCGGCTGGAACCAGAAATGTAGCTATTGGTCTCACATCAGTAAGTACACCCACAGAAAGTCTGAGTTCATTGGGAAGTGCCAATGTTCAGTTTGTGAAAAGCAGCTGGTGCCTGACATGACTGTTGATGTGAGTGTTGAGCAATGTTGACTTGAACATTTGAGTTAAAGAAATGATGTGTAGATGCCCTAAATTATGCTACAGATGCAGGCATAAAGTACAAATTGGTGAGGCTAATTAAACTCAGTGTGCAGGGAATTTAGATCTGATATTTATGGCATCGTGCATTCTGTGACCTTAATGTTAAAAACTCTTGAAGGATGGGAAAGGCATGTAAAGCTGTGAGGCTATCAAATCATTTTAATCACCCATCCTTTAAAATGAAAACAAAAAAGCCTGACTGTAACTGAGTGAGCAAAAAAGAACTAGTTTGAGCAATTTCAATCCTAAGGGCTATCTTTATAGCATTGTTGCTGGTCACTGCTTAGGCATGTTGTTATTATCATAGTGGGCAGTGGACTGTAAACTTAGAGATTGAATAACAGGTTTAAAAAAAAGAGGTTGCTAAAGAATTAGCTGTCATGGATGTAGGGTTATGAATGCAAATGTTGGTTTTCATAAAGGATTAAGTATTTTAGGGGATTTAGATATTATTGAATAGATTTTCAGGAATTTATTTAACGATAATGAAGTCTGTAATAAATACAGAATTTCTTTTTGATTTCACCTCAGTGTGAATCCTGAAGTCTGTTTGTGGTGGATACTTGGTGAGTTGCTACAGAGGATGATGAGTGAAAATGAAGTGGGCATGAGATGGCACTAAGTTGGCCTAAAGATAATAAGACATGAAATTCATCACCTTTAACAATGTTTCACATGCCAGACTTCCAAATGGACATTCTAGTACAGCAGGGTTTATCATATTCTTGGAAAAGAATAGTAAATGTGGTTCATTAGCCTGGGAAACCAAAAAATATAGAAAGGCTACTTAGTCATTGAAAAACTGGCACTATGGCAAGCAATAGATACTTGCCTAATATTCAGAAGGAAATACTGTACACGAGACAAGAGAATGGATAATCATTCTTTCTTAGGATGATGCTCATTCAGCGAGGGAGGGGTGCTGGAGAGAATGAAAGTAGAGAATTGACCTTGCTTGTATGAAGAACGTTTTGCAAATAGAAGAGATTTCTAAAATAAAATGGATCAGATTGTTTTTCAAAAAGAATGCTTACACTAAGAAATTGAGATGTCCTCAAAGAAGGTCATCTTGTTTTATAAGAACATGGAAAATCAATTGTTTGTTTGGATTTCTTTATAGCTGAACACATTGTAATGGTTTTTCATCGAGAACGAGGCAGCATTTGGAAGGTTGATATGAATTACAATGCAAAATATAAAACACAAACAAACTCGTCATTAATTTTAAGGATTAGTTGCACATTTAAAATGTATTTAAAGAGACATGGGAAACCTGTAAATATAACAAGTAGTATGGTTAGAATCAAAACTTTAGGCTGTTAGTTTCAATATGAACAGCTTAGACTGGAATAGAGAGTTGCCTGATTGATATGGTCAATAAACTCTCAGCACAAGCCAAGTCCATGCGCTAAATCTTTTTGCTAAGGGCAAGTTAAGTATTTTGGAGGGACTCTTGCCATGAGGCCTAGCAGGATTTCTCACCATACCTTACCAAACCCACCTCATCAACTACCTTCCTTGCCTGTGTGGTGTCTCTCACATCTGATCTCTATCCCTATCTTAGCACGTAGCATTCCACTTATTGGATATCTGCCAATATTCTAGGATAAGTTGCAGTCGGTTCTGCTATCATGCGCATTTTGTCAACGTGAATTGACGATAATGCGATTGAAGAATTTAGACCATTATTTGTAGAATGCAAACTTACCTTACCCGTATTTACTATAACATGATTCCAGCCCTATTGGCTTAAATGGTATTGCTTTTATGCGATTTTCTTATAACACGGGATTGCATGGGAATGCAACTACAGTATTGTAATATATCAGAACAGACTGTAGGAAGTTGAATGTTACTGAGGCAAATTGCAGCATTAGCAAGGCTTTTAAAAGCAATAATCCCCTTTAATTAACAACTCAGCACTCCCTAACAAGAATCTTTCCATGTCAATCAGAAATAAAAGATGGCTTCAAAATATGCCTCATCTGACTTCTGCTACAAATCTCTCATCTCTCAGATTATGCCCCATGTTTTTTATTTCCTCAATAAGAAAGGACAGACCACACCAAGATAAGAATAGGCCAGCAAAATGAATTGGGAAAAAATACTTTAAGTGAATAAGGCCAAAGGAGAGGTGGGTGAAGGGCGAGTTAGAAATTCAAAGATAAATGTTGAGCTGACATTAAAATGTCGCAATCTGGGTAAAGACAAGCTGTTTATTAAACTCTCAGTCCCTCCCTGTCTTAGTGATACTATACAGGGACTGTAATTAATTGAAAAGTCACTTTATGTGATTCTGGAACATATGCTGTGAGGTAGATGAACCATAAATGGACATAAACAGTTTGGATCTAATTTTCATCAGAGATATGATTACAAGGTGAGCAAAGTTGGGAAATAAATTTTCCAGGGGATGCAACAGTTTGACTAGACTGGTAGAATGGAAGAGGAAGAATGATAGCCATGAAATAATGATGACATCAGCACTTGAGTGAAACAGGATCTTGACTCAAACAATCGGGAAGTAGACTCCATATAAGTAGAGATTTGATAGCACTGTGGTGAGAGTACACTGGTAGGTGTAGTTTATATACCCTGTCACAGTCATTTACACTGTTGGATGAGAAACAATAAATTTTCATTTGTAACAAAGGTAGTACTAAAGCAGGAGAAAGTGAGGACTGCAGATGCTGGAGATCAGAGTCAACGAGTGTTATGCTGGAAAAGCACAGCCGGTCAGGCAGCATCTGAGGAGCAGGAGAATCGATGTGTCAGTCCTAAGCCCTTCCTCAGGAAGTATTATTAAAGCAGTGGGGCACTCTAATCTTCATGTAGACTGAACAAATCAGTCGACATGGAACAATATGTGCTTCTAACATTCCTTCATTACAGTTTCCTGAAGTAAGGCACCAACTAAGGCCAAACTATTTTAGATCTCATGTTGTACATTATGGCAGGCTCCAACTAGCAATGGCATTTAGCCAGGGGGCTCAGGGACCACAGTGTCCCATTAAATACAGCTCAATACTTTGCAGGATTGACTGGACAGTCTGTCCCTCAGTACATGCTAGGCAGACTCACTTTAGTTTATTTCCCTTTTGACCTTCCTGCAGTGGTTTGCACAATCAGGCCATTTGCTCAGCCATTTTGATGGTAGTTATGAGTCAACCACATAACCATAGTTGAAGGTGAAGAAGGTTATCTAAGTGATCAATTGGATCAATGGGCTGAGGAGTGATAGAGTTTAACTTGGACAAATGGGAGGTATTGAATTTTGGTAAAACAAACCAGGGCAGGACTTATACAGTTAATGGTAGGGCCTAGGGGAGTATTGTCGAGCAGAGCGACCTAGGGTTCAGGTACATAGTTCTTTGACAGTTGCATTACATATAGATAAAGTGGTTAAGAATTATAGAACAACCTCAGTTATCCGAACATCAATTATCCGAATTTCAGATTATCTGAAAAGACCTCAAGGTCTTGGAAAAATATTATCCTTTATCCGAACAATCAGTTATCTAAACAAGATGCTCCCCGCTGTCTCATTTGGATAATCGAGATTGTTCTTCGAGGATGGCCTTTCGGAAAGGGCAGTCATGAACCAGATGGATTTTTGTGACAATCTGGTTATTTCATGATCCACATTACTACCTTTTGATTCCATATTATTACTTCATCAAATTTAGATTGGACCAGCTATCATGGTGGGATTTGAACCTTTGTCACCAGAACATTAGCTTCTGGGACCCCTGTGGACACAGGAGACATCATCTTCTTTCCACCCATCCACTGTGACCTCACGAAGCACCCAAACAATTTGGAACCTATTTTCTTCCAGTTGTACCATTCTTGTCAGTTCCCAGGGTACATTCAGTTCCTGCAGAACAGTCACAATGTACTATAAGTAATGTTAACAAGTTAAGATGCATGTAGCGAACAAATTGTGTGGTTAGGGCTTACCGCACACACAAATAATTACCATGATGCATGAAGAATAATATTGGCGTGCAGTCAATGGGCACAAGTTAATTGTGCTTTGAGATTACCATGCTCCTGTTCAGCAGCTGTTTGATGTAGCACCCAGAGCACTTTGGACAAAACCCAAAGATTTCACCTATTTTTTGTAGACAATTAGAAAGTATAATTACACCTTATTTATAGTCCACATTTTCCAATCAGTGAAAAGTGGGAACACACATTACTGATTTTTAAAGATATCCCTGTACTATTTAAAACTGGAGCCTCCAGGCTGTCACTCCTGATTTCAGCACCAGTTTATTGGTGAACAGACTGAGGAGGCCCAGAGATCAGGTGTAAATACACAGGGGCCCATGCCAACTTCTCCACCACAAGCTGCAGACAGCCATCTGAGGTTTACTGATTTCCAGAGCTTTAATAAGGCTTGTCAATCTCAACAACTGACCTCTTCCAATTTGCCACACTGCTCACCCCTCTCACTCTGACACTCCGCATAGATCCCTCAAATTCCAACACCCCTCATTCCCTCCTCACTCCAACGCTCCTCATTCTCCCCTCGCTCTGACACCCCTCATTCCCCCCTCATTCCCCCCTCACTCCAACAC
>NC_057712.1:16299759-16317748 GCF_004010195.1 Chiloscyllium plagiosum | reverse complement strand
CGCCCCCCCCCCCCCAAATCTACAAGAACATGAAGAGCAACTAGGGAGAGCATAGGGCATCTTAAAGAGCAGCAAGGTCGTCTATATGTGGACCCACACGAGATGGGAGAGAAACTAAATGAATATTTTGTTTCAGTTTTTACTGTGGAGAAAGAAATGGTGTTAGGGAAATCTGGAAAGTGAATATTGCCGTCTTGAAAACAGCCCACATTACGAGAGAACATGCTGGATGTCGTAAAAAAAAACATAAAGGTGGATAAGTCTCCAGGACCTGATCAACTGTATCCAAGGGTGTTGCGGAAAGTTAGGGAAAAAATTATGGGCCCCCCAACAGAGATATTTGTATCAGCTACGGCTATGGGTGAAGTGCTAGAGGAGTGGACGGTAGCTAATGTTGTGCCTTTTTTTTACTAAAGGCCCTAAGGAGAAGCTTGGGAACTACAGACCTGAGGAGATTAACGTCAACGGTGGGTTTGTTGTTCGAGGGGATTCTGAGAGATAGGATTTACATGCGTTTGGAGAGGCAAGGCATGATTAACAATATTCTGGATTAGTGGTGCTGGAAGAGCACAGCAGTTCAGGCAGCATCCAAGGAGCTTTGAAATCAACGTTTCGGGCAAAAGTCCTTCATCAGGAATAAAGGCAGTGAGCCTGAAGCGTGGCAGTGGAAGAGGGACTCCCTGAGATTCTTGTAGAGAGAGGAGGAAAACTTCTTCAAGGCAGGCATCCTTGCAAGAGGATTCGCAGTAGGATTAAAATCAACGAGGTAAAAACAATGACTGCAGATGCTGGAAACCAGATTCTGGATTAACAATAGTCAGCATGGCTTTGTGCATGAGAAATCATGTCTCACAAACTTTATTTGAGTATTTTGAGGACATGACCAAAAAGATAGTTGAGGACAGAGCAGTAGATTTTGTCTACATGGACTTTAATAAAGTCTTTGACAAGGGGTGTTAGACTAACTACTAAAGTTAGATCACATGGGATTCAGGGAAAACTTGCCAATTGGTTACAAACTTGGCTTTATAATAAGAGACAGAGAGTGGTGGAGGATTGTTTTTTGGATTGGAGGCCTGTGATCAGCAATGTTCGGTAAGGATTGGTGCAGGGCCCACTTTAGTTCGCCATTTATATAAATTACTTAGATGAGAATTTTGGAGGCTTAGTTAGTAAGTTTGCAGATGACTCCAAAATGGATGATATAGTGGACGGTGAAGAAGGTTTTCTAAGATTACTAAGGGATCTTGATCAATTGGGTCAATGGGCTGAGGTGTGACAGATAGAGTTTAATTTGGATAAATGTGAAGTATTGCATTTTGGTAAAACAAACAAGGTCAGAACTTATACAGTTAACAGTAGGGCCCTGGGGAGTGTTGTCAAACGGAGAGACCTAGGGTTTCAGGTATATAGTTCTTTGAAAGTTGCATCACACATAGGCAGAGTGGTTAAGAAGGCTTTTAACACACTTATCTTCATTGCTCAGACCATTGAGTTGGGATGTCATGCCAAGGTTGAAGAGAATGTTGGTGAGGCCACCTGTCTACAGTTCTGGCCCTGCTGTAGGAAGGTTATTACTAAATTGGAGAGCGTTCAGAAAACATTTACAAGGGTGTTGCTGAGAGTGGAAGGGTTAAGTTATCAGGATAGCTGAACAGGCTGGGACTTTTTTCCTTGGACATTAGAAGCTGAAGGGTGACCTTGTAGAGGTTTGTAAAATTATGAGGGGCGTGGATAAAGTGAATAGCAAAGGTCTTTTCCCTTGGATGGGTGAATTCAAAACTAGAGTGTGTATTTTTAAGGTGATAGGAGAAAGATTTAAAAGGGACCTGAGGGTAACATTTTCACACACACGGTAGTTTATGTGTGGAATAGATTACCAGAGAAAGTGGTAGATGCTGGTACAGTTAGAAGACATTTGGATAGGTGCATGAATAAGAAAGGTTTAGAGGGATATGGGCCAAAACACAGGCAAATGGGGCTAGGTTATGGACTCACTTGGTGTGGATGAGTTGGATCGAAGCATTTATTTCCATGCTGTATGACTCTATTACTAGATCACTCTGGTAATCTTGAATCTCCTCCCAATACTCATTCTCATCCCCCATCCTACTCCGATACTCCTGATTCTCCCCCCAACCACTCCAACACTCCTCATCCCTCACCCCCAACTCTGACACTTTTCATTTTCCTGCACTATTTACTAAGATGGAGAGTGACATCATTGATTCTTGGAAAGGTTCTGAGTCTAAATAGAGGAAACTATGATGGTGTGAGGCACGAGTTGACTAAGATAAATTAAGGGGTTAACAGTGCAGGGAAGAACTAGCCGTTCCTGTCTTGCAATAAAGTAAAATGGGAAGAGTGGCCGGGGGTGGTGAGCAAGGGAAATTTAGGATTAGCATTAGATCCAACGAAGGGACACTCAAATGGGCCAAAAAAGGCAGAGAGCCTGAGGTTTGGCAGCCATTAAGATTTCAGCAAATGAGGACAAAGGAATTGATTAAAGGGAAACATATAGGATATGAGAGGAAACTTGTGGGGAACATGCAAACTGATTTTAAAAGCTTTGATGGTATGTGAAGAGAAAAAGGCTGGTGAATACAAATGTAGCACCGCTATAGACAGAAGTAGGGGAACACAGAGATGGCAAGTCAATTAAATTTATATTTTGGTTCAGTCTTCAAAAAGGAGGACATAAATAAAATCCAAGAAAATGTTAGGCAACACAAGGTCTAGTGACAGAGAAGAACTGAAGAAAATCAATACTAGCAGGGAGATAGATGTGATTAAAGGCTAATAAATCTCCAGGGTCTGGTAATCTTCATCTCAGAGTATTTAAGGAATCTTTTAAGAATCTGTAGACTCTGAAAGAGTTCCCATGGATTGGAGGGTAGCTAATGTAATCCTATTATTTTTTTAAAAAAGGAATTCGTGAGAAAAACAAGAAATTATAGACTTGGTTAGTTTGACATTGGCAGTGGGGTGAATGCTAGAGTCCATTATAAATGATTTTATAGAAAACTGTGACAGGATTGGATCGAGTCAGCATGGATATATGATGAGGGGGAACCAGTGGTTGTGGTTTAGTTTGCCTTTCAGAAGGTGTTTGATAAGGTTCCACATGAGAGATTAGTGTGTAAAATAAAAACACATCAAGGGTAGTGTACTGACACGGATAGAGAACTGTTTGACAGACTGTAAACAAAGAGCAGGAATAAACAGATCATGGCCTGTGACCAGTTATTCATAAAGATTTAGATGGCGGACCTGAATGCAATATAGACTCATCATCATAGAATCCCTACTGTGTGAAAGCAGGCCATTTGGCCCATCAAGTCCAAACCAACCTTCTGACCCCCTCCCCCTACCTCGCTACCCTATCCCTGTAGACTTGTATTTCCCATGGCTAATCTACTCTGCGCATCCCTGGATAGTCTGCATGGCCAATCATCCTAACCTGCACAACATTGGACTGTGGGTGGAAACCAGGGCACCCAGAAGAAACCCATGGAAACCCAGGGAGAATGTGCAAGACTTTGGATTAGTTCCTTAATTGCTCTTAAACTAAGTTGGGCAGGTGCTAGAGAAGGTAGGAAGAGTCAACCTCATTGTACTGCATCCAGAGTCACATGTGGACAAAACTAGGTCAGGCAGACAGATTTCCTTTCCTCTACTACATCAGTGAATCAGATGGGTTTTTGGTAGCAATCACTGAAACTAGTTTTATAAAATTCTTGATGTTATTACCTTCCAAATCCCAAAGGTGGGATTTGAACTCATGTCCCACAGACAATTTACAAGGACCTCTGGATTGCTCATCCCAATATATTGCCAATATGCAAGCACCTCCTTTGTTTGTTCCTTTCATCATACCCATTCACTAGGGTGCTTTTCTATGCAATGCTGTGATATAGTACTCAAAATGCTCACTGGTCAATAATAATTAACCGTAATCGGAGTGTCCAGTATTGCAGATCATTTTCTTCTGTTTCTACAGCCCTCCTAGCCTCGGGAATGTGTTCTAGCTCTTTTACACAAGAAGCCAGCACTCTTCCAGCATTGTATTATTCACTACATCTGTCATTAGCATCATTACCTTAGGCTAATAAGTAGTCTGAGGCAGCAGTGGTTCAATAATCGAGCATGGGTGGAAAGGACAAAATGTTTTATAGTGCAGGAGCTTGCTGTTTAGAGAGCTGACTCTCCTGAACACCACAAGTGAAAAGTCTCAGTTCTCAAATGTCCCTAGCTCACTGTGCATGGCTGTACGAACAGGGATGTGTGGGTTATGCAGATGCAGGTTATTTAATATCCACGACAGTACTTTTACTTTGCTTACAATCGAAAATAGGTTTTGTTCCATAATTCCCGGACCAGGTCTTTAGTTAAAATGACTCTGACCATTCACATACCAAGTCGCAAAACAAAATCATGGTTTTGCGCCTGTCTTTATTTCCAGCTGCGATTGCTTATCAAAACAGCACTATTAAAATTATTGGCGGCAAGAAACAGTTGCACCAGAATGGATTCTTGCCTGTTTGTCTTCGCTGTCACGCATGATTTGCACAAACACTTGCACCAATTTGAAAATCTGTCCCAAATGAATGGGTTAATGTGCTCCTTTGGAGACTAATGGATACTCTCTCTCACTGCCAGGAAATACCATGACCATGACTATAACTGAAAGTACAGGGGATGATGCAGGCCTGATATGACCAGCTATTGAAGGTCAGAACAACTGTGTGAAAAATGTTGCCTAGCGACAAAGTTTAATGTTAGAAATCCACCTCATATTCTGTATTTCTCATGCAATTTTTGAGGAAGGAGATTAATTTCAAAATATTTATTATGGGAATCAGTGAATTGAACTTTCTGTCCCCTGTGAATCACAAAGTTATATGTCCCCTTAGTGCTCGATGGTTTTCTTGGAGATAATGTTACAGTTAAGGAATTTATTAGATTCTTTTTGAAAACCGGATTAAATTCTGGCAAAATCAGGCTCTCTATTTGTTCTCATTTTTATACCAAGTACAGGATTTTTTTTCTCATGAGGCTATTGAGATTCATGATCAGAGCTAAAAGGCCTTTGGAAATCCAAATAATATTAGGTTCTGTTGCCCGGATATGTGAAAAATCCTGTGTTGTTTGTTTGTGTACAAGGCTTTTATTAGGTGTATTTATAACATAGTGTCCAGTTTAAATCCTCTTCTTACATAGTCTTAAAGTGCTGGAATTTATTCCCAGAGGAGACACATTGATTTATGTAGCGAGTGGGGATTTACTGCAAATATTCTAAAGAGAGTGGGATGATTCTTCCTGTGTTGCTGACACAACTGGGTAACTGTTGAATTGTTCCAATCCCCATGGAAAACCATGACATATAAACAATCACAAGCGAAGAAGAAATGACTGGCAAGATTCAACCTTGTCTAAAGTTTAATAATTAAACCAAAATCAGCATAAATTAAATCAGCAAAGTGTATTCAATAGAAATCAAACCTGACCTTTGAATAGCAGATACATCTTCATTGTAAGAAATTTGCTGGCAATCTCTTGAGCACATGTGCAATGCTAAAGTCTTTCACAACCGTGTCTTCTTCTGGTACTGTTCAATTCCTTTTCAATTTTCGGAAACTGTTTTTTTGCCCCATCAGTTCCACAGAGACAGTTATTAACAAAAGGAACAGTTCTGCAGAAAGTTTTTAGCTTACACTTGTCTGGAAGACAGATTTCCCAGAGTCAGCTTCATTCAATATCTTTGGTTAAAACTGAAGTTAGTGGCAGTAACCTTTGTTCATTACCCCTGTCTCCGAGCGCAGTCTTCAGGTCCTATTCTTTAACTTGTCTAGTGTAGCAGCTGGGAATTCAAATTTATAGTCCATTTTCTGATAGTTTTTCTTTCTAATAGTGACGATCTCAAAAGACACAGGCTTTGAAACCCAAAATTAGAGAAGAACAAATCAATTGCAAACTGTGGATTTTATCAGTGATTGAGAGAGATTTGTTTCGGGGCCGGGGCAGAGGGAAGAGGAAGAAATTATTGTGATCAGTTTCGGTCAGTCACAATGGATCAATTGATCTTTACGTATTCTCCATTTGTGTAATTGCATTCTCCACTTAAGAAGGCCTGAGGCTTTTATATTAAATCCAGGCTTTTAAAAGTAGCAAAAAGTACTTTTAGAACAGGACATTTTCCTATTCCCTACCTGGGACACATTTCCTTCTGTGTAAAATTGATTTGTGTGCTGTTTTCATATTTTACCAATAACTGTAAAATGCTTTCTTG
Source organism: Chiloscyllium plagiosum (assembly GCF_004010195.1). Lineage (NCBI taxonomy): Eukaryota > Metazoa > Chordata > Chondrichthyes > Orectolobiformes > Hemiscylliidae > Chiloscyllium > Chiloscyllium plagiosum. Next base: position 16,311,459 of record NC_057712.1, on the reverse strand, counting down.
AATGCCGCATGCAAATTCAGTTTTAAGTTCTGTTTGTCTTTCAATATTTCCCAGTTCCGTGTTCAAAGTCTTCAGCATTACTTGTACTTGGTAATTGTTAAGCCCTGGTATCGAGTTCTCAAAACAACAGGAAGGTTTTTCCTGATTGCCAACTCGTTGGCAGAGCTTTGTTAGTTGCATCCAACAAGGATTGCTAAAGGGAAACCAACCCCATTGAAACAAAGATGAAGATCTGGCTGATACTAAATAGTAACCATTTCGACAAGCAGAACATTTCACTCCTGGGAATCTGGTTTTCTCATTATTACTGTTGCTGAGGAACCTGTTATACCTGTCACCACACTGGTGTTTTGGAGGACAAATGTTCACTTTATTTTTCAACTGTTGTGTCAAGAGATGGTGTTGACTTTCACCAGAAATTGACTTAGTGTGAAATTAGATGAATTTCTTGAAATAACTCACTTCTGAAACTAGCCTCATTACTTATACCATACCTCTACAACATGCTGCTTATACGATCTTACCTGGAATTTGCTTTTAGAGTAGCAACAAATTTATAACCAACAAGTATAACCAGCTCACATCTACTTGAGTCAGGCAACAGTGAAGTCCTGCTAATCTTGTAGTGTTTGATGCTACAGTGCGCTATCAAACAGAAAGTGATGTTCCTCACCATCTTCCTCCTTGGAGAAAATAGCCTCCTAACTCTTCAGGCTTTATTACATTCTCCAGAGCACAGCATACCAAGATTATGCAGCACATCCTGTCTGCGAGGCCCGTCAGATTGATGCAAGCCTCCGAACCTCATCTTCAGCAGGCACTTTGTCTGCTCCATAATCGCTCTGGCTGAGGGAGCAATGTGCAAAAAGGCAAGGCAAGACAGCATAAAACAAGCGAGAGATGCTGGGAGCATCTTAGCAGGTTCAAAGTCAGCACTAAGACAGCAAACAGGCAGCCCTGAGATGCTCTGTCCTGTAAGATGGGTGCCAATCCCAGTACATAATGTCTCCTGGCAACATTATTGTAATGATAAGTGACTGTGTGTTCCGAAGTATAGCATTTATGCACAGAACCATATTGTAAATGGCGATGTGCAGTCAGTATTTGGAGAGGCTATTATGCGTTAGATGCCAACATCCATGGATTGGAATGTGGGCTGTCCTTACCCTTGGAGTGTGTCCTGAGATGTCAGGGAGTGCTGTTGATGACCAGGCGAGGAGGAGCTCAAGTGGGGAGCTAGAGTTGCTCGGTACCAGCTCTGACCTTCATGTCAGGAATTGTCGCTGTCTAGTTTCTGTCTGGTAGTCAGGAGAATTGGAAACTGCATATCGATGAGGTGAGATTAGATAAAAATGGGACACTAATCCAAGAAAGTTGATGCAAATGAGCCTTATGCCATTCACTAGTGAGATTCTTATCCTGCCGTTTCAACATTTGTTTGGAGAATTGGACTTTCTTCTCTCGACACTGAGAATCCCATTTTTGCCAATCTCATCCAATTTTCCCAACTGACTTATGCGAGCCTTTGTGAGCATCATGTGTGGCATGTTAGGTCAGTGGTTAGTACTGCTGCCTCACAGCACCAGGGACCCAAGTTCGATTCCACCCTCAGGTGTAGAGTTTGCACATTCTCCCTGTGTCTGTGTGGGTTTCCTCCCACAATCCAAAGATGTGCAGATTAGCTGGATTGACCATAGAAAATTGCCCATAGTGTCCAGGGATGTGCAGTCTAGATGGGAAAGCCATGGGAAAGGCAGGGTTGCAGAAATAGGGTGGGGGGGCTGGGACTGAGTGGGATGCTCTTTGGAGGGTCAGTGTGGACTTGATGGGTCGAATGGCGTGCTTCCACACTGTAGAGATTCTATGACTTGCAATGACCATGTCATTCAGAAGCTGTGAAGATACCACACAGTGGATTGAGGGTTAATGAGAAATACTGTGAGTTATGAGTTGGGATGAGTTCCCTGGAAGCTTTGAGTTGAGTAACTAAGTGATTCATAGAATTCTGAGTTGAGTGTCTGTTTATTTGCCTCACCAGCTCCATTATCTTTTTCTTTTGCCTTGTTGTAGGAATCTTGGTCATCTCTTGCATGTTTTCTCTCTTCCTGAAGTCTAGATGAGGTATCCCTTATTTCCTGCAAAAGCTATGTTCTCCACGTTATTTCTGAAACATGAGGGCATTGTTATGTTTCCAGTGGTTCAGAGCTGCTGCTTTGAAGGTTACTCATCATACTTTGTTTCAAATCTTTAAGCAAATATAATACATAATAGTTTGAAATTACTCTGCCTTCGAAGATAGAATTAGAATTGGGTTTTACTGTCATGTGTACTCAGATACAGAGATACAGGACTACAGTGAAAAGTGGACCAAGTCACTATTTCTGGCACCATCTTGGGTATAAAAATATAAAAGTACAAAAGCTGAGGTATATAATAGAAAAATAATGAAAACATTAAGTTCAACAGGACAGTTCTTCTTTGCTTAAAGTTGAAAAATAAAGAAAGACAGTTAAAAGTTCAATGTTTCAATTCTTTTTTAGTCATGGGCCTTTGGATGCTCCACACTGGCCTCTCCTGATGAGAGCTTGAACTCTACAAAGGGCTCAGTCACTGACACCCCCTCTCGACCCCCACACTGGGCTCAATCACGGCCCTCCGCCTCCCATGCTGGGCTCGTTCTCACCCTTCCCCACCTCACTCTGGACTCAGTTATACCCTCCCACTCTCAAGCCAGGCTCGACCACTGTCCCCCCATTCTCCCAGTTCCGTGTTGGGCCGGCTATCCTCTGTGCTGCCATCTTGCTGACCACTGCCGGACTCCTGCCTGACCGCTCCGGTCCTTGGCTATGCCATGATGCTGCTGACCACTACAGTTCTACCTGGAATGCTAGCCACCTCATCACCGAGGGATAATGTCGCTCTGAGGATCCTTATCGCTGCCACACTCTGGGCCCTAATCCTGTCCCCTCCATGATCGAGCCCTCTCCAGATGGTACGTTATAAACAAACTACTACAAAGTTTTTTTAAAAAAAAAGAGCAAGGAAGTGAAAAAAAAGATTTAAAAAAGTAAAAACCAATGGAGTGGCTGAACCCTAGGCTCTGAGCCCAGATCCTGCAACCTCCACCACTGCCCACTTGCTACATATACAACGTTCGCATTAGATGGGAAGCAATGACCAATTAAATAATTATTTTCACACTCTTAGCTGTATAGCCTTCCCCAATACCTTCCATGAAACATTGGTCAGTGTTGGCAGCTGATTCATCTTTCCAGGAATTTGTTTATATAATTCTGGACCATCCAAGACGGTGGACGGGAGAAAATTGTGGCTGCACGAACTGCTCCTTTCTTGAGGTTTGTTTCAGAGTTGGAGCTGATTTCCTTAAATTTGTGGAGCAGTTGTTACTATTTCATTGGCTATTGTATTATTTTGGAACTTTGGTGGGGGGGGGGGGGTGAAGATCAAAACAAAGGGACTTTTAAAACAGGCGGTGCTCAGAGAACAAGTTCCACGTGGGAGGTGAAACAAGGAACAGTGAACTTTCACACCTGACTGCCTGTGCTGTTTCGTTTCAAGTTTTTCTGGACATTGGAGTTCGGTCTATGAAAATGAACAAACAGTGAGATTCACAGCTGACCTTGGAGGGACCTCCCGAGAACTGTTCACAGCAGAGGCCGGGGTTCAGCTAAGCATTTTGTTTTTTACAACTAACCTTATTGATATTTTTTGTAAATTTTAAATAGTTTTGTGTCTATGTTTATTGAGACCTGTTTCTTGATTAAACTTTCTAACTATATAAAACCTTGGTACCAAGTTATCCTGAAGCAGTGTTTTTAGGGCAGTTAGACTGTGCTATTTTCTGGGTCCGTAGATTGTTAAGATGCAAAGATGGCCTTTAGTAGAGTAACGTATTCTTCCTGATGGATGTGGAAGATTCCAGAGAATTTCAGTGTTCCTGATAATGATGTCTACAGGAAGTGTGTTTGGTTGCGAATCCTTTCAGATTGCGTGGATCAGTTAAAGCAGCAGTTTGTGGTAATGAGAAATTTTCAGGAGCCAGGGGATGTGATGGATGGCAGTTTCAGGAAGGTAGAAAAACCATAAATACAGTTGGGAAAATGGGTTAGCTCTGGGAAACATAGGAAGAGTAGATAGGTAGTGCAGGTGTCTCCTCTGTGTCTCCCCATCTCAAACAGGTATGCAGTTTTGGAAAATGTCGAGGTGGTGCACTCTCAGGCAAATGTAGTATGAACAGCCAAATTTCTGGGACTGAGACTGGCTCTAGTGTAATGAGGGATATGTCAAGTTCCAAGCAAGCAATTGTGACAGGGGAATCTCTAGTTGGAGGAACAGACAGATGTTTCTTTGGCCGGCAACAAGATATCAGAATGGTGTGTTGCTTCCCAGGTTCCAGGGACAAGGATATCTCTGGGAGGGTGCAGAATATTTTCAAAGGGGAGAGAGACTAGCAGGAGGTCATTGTACACATTGGAACCAACAACATAGGAGGAGAAAAGAATGAAGTTCTGACGAGAGAATATAGAAAATTAGGCAGGAGGTTAATAAGCAGGTCCTTGAGGGTTGTAATATCTGGATTATTCCCAGTCTAGTGAGAGGAGGAATAGGAGGCTTGAGCAGATAAATGCATGGCAGAGGAGCTGGTGCAGTGGAGAAGGATTCAAATTTTTGGATCATTGGAATGTTTTCTTGGGTAGAAAAGACCTGTTTACAAAGGGCGGATTACACATGAATTGGAAGGGGACTAATATATTGCCAGGAGGATTTGCTTAGAGCTGCTCGGAGGATTTAAACTAGTGAGGGTGTGGCAGTGGGAATGGGGTAACAGGTTTGGGAGAGATAGTGAGAAAAGTGATCAGTCTGAGGTTGGTGCATTTGGGAAAAGGAGTAAATCAAACAGTCAAGGCAGGAAGGAACATAACAGAGAACGAGGTAGAACTGATAAATTAAACTGTGTTTATTTCAATGCAAGAAGCCTGACAGGTAAGGCAAATGAATTCAGGGCACGGTTAAGAACATGGGACTGGGATATCGTCGCAACTCCAGAGACATGGCTCAGGGATGGATAGGACTGGCAGCTTAATGTTCCAGGGTATAGATGCTATAGGAAGGATAGAAAGGGGGGCAAGAGAGGAGGGGGAGTAGCGTTTTTGATTCGGGGTGTGTCCAGTGAAGTTTTTTGGATGGAACTGAGAAATAAGAAAGGGATGACCACAAGGGATTGTAAAGTGGACATGAGACAGCTTTGGCAAATAGGGTTGAAGAGAATCCAAAAGGATTCTACAAATACATGAAGGACAAAAGAACAGAGGGGAAGAAACAGAGGCCTGTAAAGATCAGCAAGGCTACCTACATGTGGAACCACAGGAGTTACTAAGTGAGTATTTTGAATCAGCGTTTGCTGTGAAGAAGGACATGGAAGGTAGAGAACTTGGGGGAATAAATCGTGATATCTTGTAGAGTATCCACATTACAGAGGAGGAGGTGCTGGATGTCTTAAAATGCATAATGTTGGATAAATCCCCAGGACCTGATCAGGTGTACCCCAGAACATTGTGGGAAGCTAAGGAAGTGATTGCAGAGTATGGGAGGTTGGCTAACATGGTGCCACTATTTAAGAAAGGTGGGAAGGAAAAACCAGGGAACTATAGACCGATGAGCCTGGTGGTGGGCAAGTTGTTAGATTTTGAAGGACAGGATTTACATGTATTGGAAAGGCAAGGTCTGATTAGAGATTATCAGCATTTAATGGTAAGGTCCTGGGGAATGTTGCTGAACAAAGAAACCTTGGAGTGCAGGTTCATAGTTCCTCGAAAGTGGAGTTGCTGGCAGATTGGACAGTGAAGAAGGCATTTGGTATGTTTGCCTTTATTGAGTATAGGAATTGGGAGATCATGTTGCGGCTGTACAGGATATTGATTTGGCCACTCTTGGAATATTGTGTTCAATTCTGTTCTCCCAGCTACAGGAGAGATATTGCGAAACTTGAAAAGGTTCAGAAAAGATTTGCAAGGACATTGCCAGGGTTGGAGGGTTTGAGCCACAGGGAGAGGCTGAATAGGCTGAGGCTGTTTTCCCTGGAGCATCGGAGGCTGAGGGTGACCTTAGGGGTTTATAAAATCATGAGGGGCTTGGATAGGGTAAATAGACAAGATCTCTTCCCTGGGGTGGGGGAGTCCGGAACTAGAGGTCATAGATTTAGGGTGAGAGGGGAAAGATATAAAAGAGACCTAAGGGGCAACTTTTTCACACAAAATATGAGCTGCCAGAGGAAGTGGTGGAGGCTGGTACAATTACAATATTTAAAAAGGCAACTGGATGGATGCATGAATAGGAAGAGTTTAAAGGGATTTGGGCCAAGTGCTGGCAAATGGGACTAGATTAGGTTAGGATATCCGGTCAGCATGGATGAATTGGACCAAAGGGCCAATTTCTGTGCTATACATCTCTATGACTCTGTGTATATATATGTTTGCTTTAAGTAAAAATAACTGAATAACACATGAAGGACTCTTGTCACAAGCACCGAGAATGCTGGAGAAACTCAGCAGGTTTGGCAGCATCTGGGAGAGAGAAACAGAGTTGACATTTTGAGACTGATATGACACTGCTTCAGAATCTTCTTTGTCAGCTTCCCTCCATGGGACCAATGGTTTTGGTCACCTCTGTAATTCTCCACATCTAGCTTCATGACGTCCCTCAATTTGAACTAACGGGGCCAAAGTAATCGCCGAGTAATCCCTATCATGATGTTTTATCTACTGAGGACTCACACTGGTAGATAAATAGGGGAGTATTAAAAATAAATAAGCAAAGTATTTGCATTTAATTAGCAGCTTTCATGATATCCCAAATCACTTTGTAGCAGGAGAAGTACATTTGAAATGTTATCACTGCATAATGTGGGAAACACAGCAGCCAGCTTCCACACATTTCGACAAACTGTAATAAAATTAATAATTAAGTTCTTTATTTTTAGATGTTGCTCATAGTGCAATTGTTGGCCAGAATATTGAGAGCTTAACTGACCTTCTTTGATGCCACCTTTTACATCTACCTTCAATGGTAGATCGGACCTTAGTTTAGCATCCCAACAGAAAGGTAACACCTCTTACACTACGACACTCCCTCAGCTCTGAAGTGCCAGCCTAGCTGGTGTTTTCTAACCCCTAGATTGGGTCTTGACCTATTTTGAAAGAGCGAATCCTTTGTGCCCAGACACACTTGGAGTCTGATTACAACAGCCACACACAAGCTGTGAGATCGAGGAATTGCCTGGATGGAACGAGCTGCCAGACGAAGTACAGTTACAACATTTTAAAGGCATCTGGATGGGTACATGAATAGGAAGAGTTTGAAGGGATATAGGCCTAATGCTGGCAAATGGGACTAGGTGAGATTGGGATGTCTGGTTGGCGTGGATCGGTTGTTCTGACGGGACTGTTTCTGTGCTATATGAATCTGTGAAAAGTAGAATTCCTACAGTATGGAAGCAGACAATTTTGCCTATCAAGTCGACACTACTCCTCTGAAGGGCATCCCACCCTGGTGCTCCCCCCACCTCTACCCTTTCCGTGTAACCCTACATTTCCCATGGCTAATCCATCCAGCCTGCGTAACTTTGGATTGTGGGAGGAAACCCACACAGACACAGGGAGAATGTACAAACTTCACACAGTCACCCAAGGCTGGAATTGAACCTGTGTTCCTGGCACTGCAAGGCAGCAGTGCTAACCACTGAGCTACCATGCCACCCCCTAGAATTGAATGTTTTGTAGGGTTATGAATCTACTAATCTGAACAATAAGATTGAACCAATATTTCTATCTACAGTGAACAAGATAGCACAGAGGAAATAAAGAGTAGGAATAATGAGCTATTCTCACACTGGCAGGTTATGACTAATGGAATTCCACAAGGATCAGCACCTGGGTAGGTTGAATACGATGTGGAAAAACATGAGATTAACCTTTTTGCTGGACAAACATATATGCAGGATATTTCTTTACAGTTACACGGTTGGAGAGTAGAGAGGTACAAAGAAACCTGGGTGTCCTTGTCAGTAAGCCACTTAAGGCTAATGTGCAAGTGGAGCGAGCTATTAGAAAAGCTAAGGAATGTTAGTCTTCGTGTATTCAGGCCTAGTGAGGTGTTGCTTCTCGTGTGTAGGAGTTTAGTTAGTCTGCACCTGGAGTTGTTTCTGCAGATTCAGTATCCTTATTTCAGGAAAGATATCATTGCCAAAGAGGAAGTGCAACAAAAGGCACAATTTAAAATTTTTAAAATTGCCGTTTTGGTTTGAAACAAGGAGAGTTTTTTTCTACTTACTGTTGTAAAATTTTCTGTAGAGGCTGTGACTTTAAGTACATTTAGGGTGGAGATTGATAGGTTTGACATCACTAATGGCATACACAGTATTGGAGATGAGGTGGTCAAAGACATTGAAATGGTTTGATTAGCCATGATTGTATTGAATGGTGGGGGGTGGGGGTACAGGCTGGATGGACTGAGTGGCCTACTCTAGTTCCTAGCTTCCTTTGCTCCAATAATGGGTAAGCAAAATTAGCTGTCAGAACTGGAAATAATATTGACAAAAAGCCCAGTTTGATATTGTTGTCAACTGTAGAAAATAACTGCACTGGTGAAACAGTTTATGGAGTAGTATCTGGAAAGGCATCCCTTCACAAAGGCAATCTCTTTATTTTGTTAACCTAAAATGAGACTTGAAATTTGTCTTGTTACTATTGTGTCTCTCTCAAACCAATTTTCCTGATTGTATTTTCCTTTGAACACCAGAAAATGACCTGAAAAGATTTCTGAATTGATGAGACTAAATTTGTATTTATCTAACGCATTGCAGGACTTTGTATTGGCACTTTACTCTTTGCTCTTTTATAAGGAGACAAAATAGACAATTTTGCATTTGTTTTAGTTATTTAGCTTTGTGCAAAAGCTTATTTCATATCTAATGACAATGAAACCTACTGAGCTATTGAAGTGTTTAAAATTCTATACGTCAGAGTACAAATACTTTTAAAAATGTTTCTGACAATTTTGGACTCAGCACTGAATAATTCTGAATGAGATTTTACATTGTAACATTCCATATTATAGTTTTATGAATAACTTCTTCACATATGAAACATTAAATGTAAATTCTGAAAAATGGACAACACAACATTAAGTCAGGTTCAGCTGTGCCTCTAGTCTGTGTTTGGAACCCCATAACCTTGGTGGTGAAATATGATTAATTATCTTGTGAAGTATAGCACAGTCTACAAAGGGTTGTTGTTGTAGGTACAAAGGCAGTAATTCTAATATTCAAATTATTATTGCCAGCTTGCCTTTTCTTCCCGCAGGGGCCTGATTCAAATTATCGTTCTAATTAATTTTATAATTCATGTTTTATTTGGCAGTACACTCAATCAGGTTATTAAAATTCAAGGGAAGAAGCATTTCATCAACCACAATGCCCACACATACCTGACCATCTTCTAGGGCACTCTGTGGAGCTGGTTTAAGCAATTCAGGTATCATTGCACTAAAGTTGCAGTTTTGTGGTTTAACTGGCACACTCTTATAATGAAACATAATCCTCATGCGTAGTTTTTATTTGTGATGGCATCTGATGAATTATTTACAAAATGGAGGTTTCCAGTTTCACATTTTGTGCAATTTGCAATCAAGTTCAACAATTAATAGAATTTCCATCTGCTCTTTGTTGCTGCATTTATCATTTTAGTTGAATATAATATTTCCATTTAAATTCACTCGGGATATAGGTAGACTCATTCCTAATTGCCCAGAGGGCAGTTCAGCATTAACCACATTGCAATGGGTCTGGAGTTACATGTAGGCCAGACCAGGTAAGAATGGCAGTTTCATTTGATAATGGACGTGGGTGAATTAGATGGAGTGGGCCATGACCAAGTTCATGAAACCTCTCCAAACCTCTCCAAGTTGTGAGTTTCATCATGAGGTGGTTGCTCTGAAAGCTTGTGATTTCAAATAAACCTGTTGGTCTATAATCTGATGTTGTGTGATCTTTGATGCTATCATAAATAATAATCAAGACAGCCTAATGATATGCCTTATTATTTACTGCTTTGCAGTGTCACAGAGTGAATGGGATATCAGATGATTTTTTTCACAATTCAAGTTTCTGATCTCTGGGAAAAATGCCAAATGGAAGTTGAACATAATTTTGATTTGATTTATTATTGTTGAAAAGTATTGTCTTATGTGCTATACAGGCAGACTGAACTATACAAGTGCATTGGGAAATATAGCTATGATTTTGTCAGTATTGTAGTGGCTAGCTGCTCTTGCAAGCTTCCCAGAAATATGCTTGGAACTAAACTTGTATTTATATGATTTCATTTGTATAATAAATAAAAGTGCCTTCCAAAAAAAAGGACAGGAGGACATTGAAAAAAAAACAGCGCTGGGATACTGTTGCTGTTTTCAAACTGAAATATTTTTCTCCTTGAATCCCAGTGAGTCTGGAAGTAATCAGATTTCTGTGTGCTTTCTGTTTTCCCCTGATTTGCGCTCACATTATATGACTCGCTCATCCATCACCTCTGGGACTGGGTCTTTGCCAGACCACAGGGTTGACCAGACCACGGGAGGAAGGTCAATGTGCTTGGGTCAGCATAGGGGGTTTTAAAAGACAGCGGAAGCACTTTTTTTTCCAGTGTGAGGTTGAAGCATTTAATTCTTTATGTCTCCCACACCCAACTGCGAGCAACAACATAAATCATTTATTTTTACCAAAGGGTTAAGCAAGTACAATCTCAATTATTCCAGAGAAATGAGATACCACTGAAGTACATAGGGTGCAGCCTGAGCATGTGCCCTCCATAGCCACGTGACCCAAAGAGTGGCTTTACAGAGTCCAGAATTGCAACCATGCTGTGGCTGTTGGACCAGAGACTGCTGGCTTAGGAAGGTACAACCTGTACTCATATTGCTTAGAATAACCTTGCAATTATGGCATGTATTCTTTTTTCGTAGCTGACATTAATTTCGGAAGTGGGGAGTTAGATTTTTGTTTGAGTGAATCTTTATTTTTGAATTATGTCCAGCACTCGCGCACTCTCAATCCTTACCTGACACTTTATCACACACAGCCACATCTTTCTCCCTCACTTCCAGAATGTACTCCGAGGTTGGAGTAATGGTTGCCTACGTAAGGTTGTGATTTCCAATGGTTAAGATTGAACATAAGAACTAGGAGCAGGAGTAGGCCATCTGGCCCTTCGAGCCTGCTGCAGCCCTCAATAAGATCATGGCTGATCTTTTCGTGGACTCAGATCCACTTACCCGCCCACTCACCATATCCGTTATTGTTCAAAAAAAGTCTATCTTAGCTTTAAAAACATTTACTGAAGTAGTGTCATAACTTCACTGGGCAGGGAAATCCATAGAGGTAAAAACAATGACTGCAGATGCTGGAAACCAGATTCTGAAGTAGGTCATAACTTCACTGGGCAGGGAAATCCATAGAGGTAAAAACAATGACTGCAGATGCTGGAAACCAGATTCGGGATCAGTGGTGCTGGAAGAGCACAGCAGTTCAGGCAGCATCCTAGGAGCAGTGAAATTGACGTTCCGGGCAAAAGCCCTTCATCAGGAATAAAGGCACAGAGCCTGAAGCGTGGCGAGATAAGCTAGAGG